>NC_066883.1:37376658-37654158 GCF_022985175.1 Labeo rohita
GTTTAATGCATCCTTGATGAATAAAAGCAGCACTGATAATAATCAGAAATGTTTCTTGACTGAAGTAATGACGCTGAAAATTCAGTTTTGCATCGCAGGAATAAATTACCATTTACAATACATTTACAAAGGAAACAGTTCTTTTAAACTGCAATAATATTTCTGAATTTTTACTGCATTTTTAATGAAATAAGTGCAGCTATGCTGAGCAGAAGAGACGACTTTCAGAAACATTAAAAAAATCCAATTACTGATGGGAAGTGCAGTTCTTATACAAACCCAGGCGGTCTATAATACCTAGAAGACCAACAGCAATTACCTTCCACCATGATTCTTTAATTGACACGCCACCAACATGGAAAAGTCAGGGCTCAAGGCAAAAGCAAAGTTTCCCACTGGTAATTATGACACTGTGTTGGCGTTTGCGCTCTTATCTCACAGAATCAGATCTGTTCAACACTTTGAGCCCAGACAGAGACTTCAGCATCTGTTAAACTGCTCTGAATTCATTTAGCAAGAAAGAGAGAAAGAGAGATACCACAGATGGAAAGGACATAGAAGAGACAGACATTGAAAAGTCAAGCCGGTGACAAGATCAATCAATAGCTTCATTAGCTTTGCCATCTCAGAGCGACAGCTTTAAGGCTTTTATCTCACAAAAAGCAATTAGACCAACAAAACCGAAGCTTCACACCGCTGTACGGCCACGTGTTGGGCATGTGTGTGCTTTAACGTGGCCGTCTGCCAGCAGGTGAAATCGGGAGTTCCCTTTTTTCCTAAATCTGGCACCAGATCGATAAGTTGATTGATTCTACCAGCACCTGAGAAAAGAAGATTTCCTCATCTCGCTCCAAACTCACTGTCAGTTTCCACCAGAGAAACGTGTTAAAGAATATCAGCGAACAAATTCACGAGTTAATGAACGCTCTGGTCTGGAACTGACAGATAAAACATTTTAATAGTCTGTGCGGATGTGGAAGCACCCGAATTTAAAATCAAAATCAGATGCCGAGCTTTGTGGCTATTAGTCCATGTCTATTAGCTCAGCAGCCATTTATATGCTAATTGACAAAATTAAACTTTAGAAAAAGTATAATGGACCAACATATTTATGACTCATCCTGCACTACAGAGACTTTTATCCAGTCAAAAACACTCTAGAATGAGAAAGTCCCTCTCCTTAAAATAGCAAATGCAAAGCGAGTTTAGAATTCGCAACACTTTTAAAGGAGAAGTCTACTTCCAAAACAACAATTTACAAATAATGTACTCACCCCCTTGTCATCTAAGATGTTCATGTCTTTCTGTCTTCAGTCGTAAAGAAATTATGGTTTTTGAGGAAAACATTTCAGGATTTTTCTCCGTATAATGGACTGATATGGTGCCCCGATTTTGAACTTCCAAAATGTAGTTTAAATGCAGCTTCAAAGGCTCTAAACGATCCCAGCCGAGGAAGAAGGGTCTTACCTAGCGAAACAATCGCTCGTTTTTTTTTTTTTTTTCAAAAAAATAAATATTTGTATACTTTTTTAGCACAAAAGCTCACGAAGCACAGGCTCTCGGATGCACGTCCACGGGTCGTTCTTGAACGATTCGTTCATTTTGAACAAATCTTTAAAGTGACTCGCGAATTGATTCGTTTAGTCGCGTATGCGCAACATCCTATTAGGTTCTGTACTGGAATTAGTTCACCTGTTTCGAGTCTTCGGGTTTTTCAAGTCGTTCATTCATCTTATGGGGCTGTCACATGATGAACAAATGACTCAAACCCAAAAACATGTCAGATAAGAGGTGAGGTGAGCTAATCATAGACTAAAGACCCAGGTAAACAATGAATGAATCTTTTCTGTTTCTTATAGCATTACAGTTTTGTCTTGTTTGTAGTGTGATCAACGTTTGTGTAAGCAGTAGATGTGTTAGGGAAGAAACACGTAACATTTTAATTATATGTTGCTAAAATGAACGAAATGACTCGAAAAAAGATTCGTTCATTTTGCTGAACGAGACTCAACGGTCCGAGTCAGTAAAATGATCTGAACTTCCCATCACTACTACGAATCACGTCTAAGTTCATCGTCTGTGTACTCCGGCTCAAAAAGGTAGAGTATGGCGAAAAACTCCATCTTATTTTCTCCTACAACTTCAGAATCGTCCGACATTGTTGTACCTTTTTCATTGTAAACAGCGTTTGACTTACTTGCACTTTCTTAGTCTTAGCAAGTTTGCTTTGTAAACACTGGGTCTGTAGTTTTGCGTGACCTTTCGACATGATTCAATAGTATGTCATGAACCCACATGCTAGAACCTGTGCTACACAAGCTTTTGTGCTTAAAAAGTATACAAATTTATTTTTTCGAAAAAATGGCCGATCTTTTCGCTAGATAAGACCCTTCTTCCTCGGCTGGGATCATTTAGAGCCTTTGAAGCTGCATTTAAACTACATTTTGGAAGTTCAAAATCCGGGCACCAATGAAGTCCATTATATGAAGAAAAATCCTGAAATATTTTCACCTTTTTACTGAATAAATAAGCTTTCCCATGATGTATGGTTTGTTAGAATAGCTGATATACAAATATTTGAAAATCTGGAATGTGAAAAAACTAAATATTGAGAAAATCGCTTTTAAAGTTGTTCATGTGAAGTTCTTAGCAATGCATGTTACTAATCAAAAATTAAGTTTTGATATATTTACGGTAGGAAATTTATAAAATATCTTAACGGAACATGATATTTACTTAAAATCCTAATGATTTTGGCATAATACAATGTATTTTTGGCTACTGCTACAAATATACCTGTGCTACTTACAACGGGTTTTATGGTTCAGGGTCACGATTAATTTGGATATCATAATCTTAATCATAATAATCTGTCTACATAAAATTTTTAAAATGTTTTAAGATACCTTTTTAAATAAATTATATAAACTTTTTTTTTAATAATGTAAAATATTTTAAGAAAAAAATATACTGTATATTAGAGTGTATATGTGTAAATTCCAAAAGCCTAGTCATGATATAAATAAATACTCTTTAAAAATATATTCTAAACATTTTGCTAACATTCCCATTATTTATATAAAAAAAAAGATGTGAATGCTCTATAAATGTTCAAAATGTCCAGTTGACGTAAACATTCCATTAAATCGTTAAAAATTTATCCCTGAGACTTGTTTCTCCAACACATTAGTTCTCAATGTCATGACTGATGAATGAGTATATGAACACATATTCATGCACTAGGAAAGCTTCTGATCTGCTAAACATTGAGACACTGATGACTCAATTTCCTGTGACAAAATTATATGCTTTCACATTTAAAAATCACATATTTATCAACGAAAATCGCAGGACACACCATGCATCTGTTCAAAAGTAGAGTGCTATCATGAAATATGCTCTCATCCTCCATTTCTATCAGCTTGAGAGACCGAGAAAAACATTTCTGCCAAGCCAACATAGTGACAATGCACAGTGGGAATTTTAGTGAACAAAGGTTTTAGAGCACTGGAGAAAAATCTTAGAAACAGCCAATTCCCTGAGCCAGTATCGACTGTTAGCACAACTACATTATATAAGTGCAAGTCCAATGTAAAAGTATGAAGATCTAACATGCTCTAGAATAAAATAAAACACTTGCACTGTATCATGTAGAAAGGACTAAATAAATAAATAAAAAATAATAATAACTAGATGAGTAAAGTTTGAGAACAAACTTTAAGTTGGCTTGAGAAAGCCTAGCCTGAAAGTTTGAAGCAGGTGTAAAAGTATGGAAGCAGCTAGCATGATTTAACACATTGCTTACATGATTTAACATGTTGTTAATATGTTTTAGCATAATTAGCTTATTGCTTGTAGTTTTATAGGCTGATTACAATGTTGTTAGCATGACTAGCATGTTGTTAGCATAATTCGCAAATTACTAGAATGTTGTTAGCATGATTAGCAAGTTATTAGCATGTTTCTAACCTGATTAGCATGTTTTTAACATGGCTAACATGTTACTAGCTTGTTGTTAACATGTTGCTAGCATGATTAGCATGTTACAAGCATGTTGTTAGCACGATTAGCATGTTGTTAGTAGGGCTGCACGATACATCGTTTCAGCATCGTCATCGCGATGTACGCATGTGCGGTAGTCACATCGCGGCAGTCACGATGCAGGGCAAAATAAAAAAAATAAAAAAATATGTGTCTGATTTAAAAATGCACTTTCTATATTTCTAAACTTTCTATTCACGGATCTATATTTGTCTAATATAAAGTAATTAATTCATATTCAAGGGTTCTTTAAAAACCACAAAGCACACGTTGCTTCACCTACTTCGCATGGGGAAATGAGCGCGGGACAGGAGAAAAGCGCCGAAATGGAAGATTTGGTAGCATGGAAGATTTTGGGCTGGGTTTTTTTTTTTTTTTTTTGTTTTTTGAGAGAGGTGAGTCTTTTTATTTGAGGGGTGGAAGGGAGACTTAAAAAAACAAATGAGGAAAACGATCCATGAGGAACAACGATCTCTACACTGCTGCAGACGCTCCGCTCCGCTCCTGGAACGCACTACTAGACTGCAGACTTGTGCAGCTTGAACGCTTTAATCTGTTAGCATGAAAACGAAAAATACGCACTGCAAACGGAGATATATCAACGTGGCGTTATGTGTTTACTCTTCAAGTGTGCATGAGCGCCCAGTCTGCAGAGGAGCGCACGAGCGCTGAATGATTAAACACTGGAAGGAATTAAAAAGAAATGCAGTTTACAAACTTTAGTGATGATGCGACACTAATTCTCTTGTGCAAGTAACATTTCCTGTGTCAACTGTGCAGCTTGCTTATAGTCAGACGCGATGTGTCGAGAGAGAGAAAGACAGAGCGTGCGGTCATGCACTCGCGTTGTTTGTGAAATTACGGCTCACATAAGGTTTTCAAATTACTTTATAAGTTATTTAATGAAGAAATATGAATTGTACTTCACCCTCAGCATTATAATTGTTTTACCTGCGTTGAAAAGTGCCTGAGCATGCAGCTACACGGCAGGCGCAGCATCAGCAGATCGGTTTTTGAGATCGGCCTTTTTAGAGACCGCCGATCAAACATCCCCAAGGGATTATCGGCCGATAATGATCGGTAACCGATCAATCGGAGCACCCCTATTAACAACTCTTGTTATTGTCATTACAACAAGTTAAGTTTAGCTTATTACAGTTTATTTGTTACCACTGGGGGTTTGGTGCATAGCTGTTTTTTTGTTTTTTGTTTTTTCAAATTTTGACAAAATATATTTACTAATCTGTTTTCAAAAAGTTGTTACATGTTGTTGAATACAATGTTAAAGTACTTATTTTGTCACTCATGTTAATTCCTTAATGTGATAATGAAGTGTCCTCTTTTCATTCACAAAATGAGTTGCCTTTCATCAGGGTAAAAGCAACATTCATTATTAACTTCATAACATATTAGAGCCTTGATTTGCCTGAACTGACAGTGAATAAGGTGTTTATGAAACAACCCAAAATAAGCTTTAGAAAGTATTTTATTTCAGGGTTTTGATTATACTTTTACATTTTTATTCTTTGAAAATGCTTGTAAAATTACCCCAGTTATTCTTGAATTATTATTTGATTTTTAAGCAGTTCAAAACACCTGATAAACATAAACGAATTTGTACACATCGCAATATATATCGCAGGAAAAAAATATATCGCAATGTAATTTTTTCCCAATATCGTGCAGCCCTAGTTGTTAGTATGTTTCTAACATTATTAACAAGTTACTAGCATGATTAGCATGTTGCTAACATGGTTAGCAAGTTACTAGCATGTTGCTAGCATGTTTCTATTATGATTAGCAAAGTTGCTAGCATGTTTCTAACATGATTAACATGTCACTAGCATGTTTCTGGCATGATTAACAAAGTTGCTAGCATGTTCCTAACAGTGTCATTTTTTTCCCCAAACCAGTTAAGCGCAAGCCGCGCCCTATACGCGAAAACCCCACCTCGGAGCCGCGACTCACGTCTCCGGCTTGATTTCATTGGTCAATCCGGTTACGCGGTCGCTGCCCCTGAGAAGAAGTTTAGAAATCAATCAAGGTCGTTGACGATGGATGCATCGCTGACAAACGGTCACATATTGTTTGCTATACAAAAGAATTAATAATAAGTTAAAAAATATATATATATATAAAAAAATATATATATATAATCTTTTTGTGTTTTCCAGTTTTTGTTCTGTATAATACGTGAGTGTAGTTTACTCAAGCGTTAAACTACTCTGTGAGCATGTTTTATAGTCTATATGTAGCTTTAAGCACTGTTTCTATTCATTTTGTACACCGTTTTATTTAAATTGTAAATTGTGAGTATGTTGTTTCACTTGTGTATCCCTTTCGGGTATTGTATTAAAATTAGTGTGTTTCGGGGCAGCCGTAACGCTGTGTAGCCAATCAGCGCTGTGATACAGTTGACCAATGAAATCGAGCCGGAGACGTGAGTCGCAGCTCCGAGGTGGGGTTTTCGCTTAGAGGGCGTGGTTTGCGCCTAACTGGTTTGGGAAAAAAAAATGACGCTTCCTAACACGATTAGCAAGTTGCTAGTATGTTTCTAGCATGACTAGCATGTCGTTAGCATTTTTCGGGCATGATTAGCAAAGTTGCTAGCATATTTCTAGCATGACTAGCAAGTTGCTAGCATGTTTCTAGCATGATTAGAAAAGTTGCTAACATGTTTCTAACATGATTAGCATGTCGCTAGCATGTTTCTAGCATGATTAGAAAAGTTGCTAGCATGTTTCTAACATGATTAGCATGTCGCTAACATGTTTCTAGCATGATTAGCAAGTTGCTAGCATGTTTCTAGCATGATTAGCAAGTTATTAGCATGATGTTAGCATGATTAACACGTTACTAGCATGTTGCTAGCATGATTAGAAAAGTTGCTAGCATGTTTCTAACATGATTAGCATGTCGCTAACATGTTTCTAGCATGATTAGCAAGTTGCTAGCATGTTTCTAGCATGATTAGCAAGTTATTAGCATGATGTTAGCATGATTAACATGTCGCTAGCATGTTTCTAGCATGATTAGAAAAGTTGCTAGCATGTTTCTAACATGATTAGCATGTCGCTAACATGTTTCTAGCATGATTAGCAAGTTGCTAGCATGTTTCTAGCATGATTAGCAAGTTATTAGCATGATGTTAGCATGATTAACACGTTACTAGCATGTTGCTAGCATGATTTAGCTAGATAGATTAGAAATATTAGAGTGAAGCTTAAATGAGTCTAAATGGATTATAAATAGTACATAGAAGGGAAGCTTGATTGAGCCTCAAGGGATTCTGGGAGTTTAGATTTGAATCTTGTCAGTTGGAGTTTGAAGAGTGTTGCTCATTTGAACATTCCGTCAATGTAAGTCTATGGGATTTGTGGTGGTTTTGATAGTCTGGTTTACGAAAACCGTAAGCCGGATCAGTTAGAAAAGATACAGCACACCGAGTCAGACCAGTCTGAAGATCTGGGCCGAGTTTGGTGGTTGTAGCTTGAAAGCTCTAGGAGGAGACAGATACCGAAATTTGGATCAGAAGAAGAAGAATCTTATATAGTGGATCAGTAAGTTGCTTTCTCAAGCCAACTTAAATATAACTGCACCAGTTAATAACGTTATTTTTTTCTGCTTCTACTCACTTCAAAATATTTATAAAACAACTTCTTTTTCTAATTTTATGTGGACTGTGGAAAATAATGCTTTCTTTCTTTACTACTAGCCAAACAAAAATATTTTTTTCTTACCAGATTAATATCCGTGATCACATCAAAAGCGCGGGCTTCTTCTTCGTTGGTCATATGGAGTAGGAATGCAACCTGTGAGTGAGGTTAGCATAATTTAGTGAAAATCGTTGTCATGAATGATGACGAGACGATAAGTTAACATATCTGTCAATATTATTCCTCACTTCTGGATTATTAATTCTGAAGGATGTTGTTTCCTGAACGCTAGACAGGACGCGTTTACCTCAGCTCACGTGATCCAACAGGTGTGTGCTGTTTTATTACATATTTAAACGCCTCAGTCTTGTTTTGATTTGATTCCCTGACATAAATTAACATATGTATATCACATGTATGTCTTATGTCATATTAATCGTCTATGGTTTATAAAGATTAGCAGTGATTCTAACAGTACAGGATACATTAATTAAATGTAAACAAACCTGAAGCATGATCGCGGGAATCATGTCCGCCAACAGGTGTAACGTTAGCGAATTCATTCGAAGCTCTAGTTTATCCTTTAAAAAAACCACATTTTTCGCTTATTAAAACTAGCGAGCTAAGCCAGTAGTGTTAACTTACTAACAGCCTCGTGTTAGCATAGCTAAAGACACGAGATGAACCGAACGCTGGAACCGCTCCGATTCATCCAAATTGATTCAGAGCGATTCACTGTTTCGAAGCGCTCCAATCGGATCGCGGAACGCCAATCATTTGATTTAGATCGGTACTTTAGATCGCGTATTTCGAGTCATTTGGTTTAGATCACAATTTCGGAGCGCGTTCGTGAATCATTTCGCGTTTTGAGTCCTGATCTGAAATCATGGTTCGCGAATCATTCGGAGCGCGGATCGTAAATCGTTTGATTCAGATCACGACTTCGGTGCGGGTCATTTTGAGGCTTTCGGAGGGCGTGTCGCGAATTATTTGTTTTATGTCAGGATTTCGAAGCGGGTTTGCTTTTTGCTTAAGATCGGAGCTTCAGAATGCGGATCGGGAATCATTTGATTCAGATCGGGACTTCATTCATTCAGTTAATTTCAAGACTTCGGTGGGCGTGTCGCGAATCATTTGTTTCATGTCAGGATTTTGGAGCGGGTTCGCGAATCACTTGATTCATTCAGTTCATTTCGAGACTTTTGTGGGCGTGTCGCGAATCATTTGTTTCATGTCCTTTTTTTTGCATGCTCTATCTTTTTTTTTTTATTTCTCTTTCAAGAACAAAAATCATTTGTTTCATGTCAGGATTTTGGAGCTGGTTCGCGAATCATTTGATTCATGCAGTTCATTTTGAGACTTTGGTGGGCGTGTCGCGAATCATTTGTTTCATATCATGACTTCGGAGCGGGTTCGCGAATCATTTGATTCAGTCATTTCTTTTTGAGACTTCGGTCAAGTACTGCTCTCACTTCGGTGGGCGTGCCGCGAATCATTTGTTTCATGTCAGGATTCTGGAGCGGGTTCGCGCATCATTTGATTCAGTTAATTTGTTTCATGTCATGACTTCGGAGCGGGTTCGCGAATCACTTGATTCATTCAATGCGTTTCGAGACTTCGGTGGGCGTGTCGCGAATCATTTGTTTCATGTCATGACTTCGGAGCGGTATCGCGAATCATTTGATTCAGTCAGTTCATTTCGAGACTTCAGTGGGTGTGTCGCGAATCATTTGTTTCATGTCATGACTTCGGAGCGGTTTCGCGAATCATTTGATTCATTCAGTTCGTTTCGAGACTTCGGTGAAGTACTGCTCTCACTTCGGTGGGTGTGCCGCGAATCATTTGTTTCATGTCAGGATTTTGGAGCGGTTTCACTGATCTTTTTTCTGTTTTTTTTTTATTATTAAACGGTAGAAAACATCAAACCATTAAGGCAGAATAGTTATTAAAAAACAAAAGCAAAAGAAAAAGTACACACAAATACAAATCTCTTAACTGTGGTCTTACTAAAGTAAAAGTGCAGTAACCATATTTTACTTTGAAAGATAAGACATTGTTTAATTAGTGTGATTGTGATTGAAGTCCTTGAAAATCATAAAAGTAGTGCTTGAAAAGTCCTTGAAAGTCCTGGAATTTCATTTTACAGTATCTGTACGAACCCTTGTGCTGTCTAGAGCAGCTCCCTGTAACCTTACGGTTGTCGTTGTTTAGAATTTTGCGTGTGAATGTAACCATATAAGCATTTTAAAACAGGACTGGCTGCTGCATTCGACTGCTGTGAATCTTTGAACGCGCTCAGGGCGACCAGCTACTGTCTTGTAGTGTGTGTTTGGCCTAAAGGACATTACAGGTGACAGAGAGGTCGGGCTGTGCTCTCGGTTGATGTTTGTGTATTCCTGATATGCTCTGATGGATTGTGTGCTGCAAAACTATTTCAGGTTTATCCTGACGAATTTTGCTGGACTTACAGTTTTGTTAAGCTAGAACTTTTTGCACTGAATGTCATTTGACAGAGCTTAACTTTAAAGCTAATAGCTCACAGTGTTCACCTTTAAAGCTGGCGTTTTTCTGCAGTGCTGGGCTTAGAACTGACCGACCGGCCTTTTGAAGCATCTCTTAAAAACCCTCCGAATATTTGCCTGTTCTTTGAACCCATAGACGTGCACATGAGTAATGATTGCCTTCTATTATGTGAATTCTCAATTTCATGGAGAGCTTAGATATGCCCCACATCTGTGCCAGAATACTTGAATGATAAACCAATTAGGGCCCTCCGTGTGCTGGAGATGCGTGTTTGTGCGTGCATGCCGAGCGAAGAAGTTCAGTGCTGTGATGTTATTTGAATGTTAATAGACGAGCCTTTGTGATGTCGTTAGTATTCATAGACATTCATACACATACTTTTATAATGTTGGATGGACATTGGTGTGTGCAATATAGGTCAAAGAAGAGACAAAACCCAATGTGGCACTCTAGTTTCAGCAAACCGTGTTGAAAGCCTGAATGAAAATGACTTTTAAATGTTGAATTTATTCATAAATGGAATTCAGGTGGGAGCATTTTTTTTTAAAGTCATTTGCAATTTTTACATTTGCATGGCATTTACTGATGTTTTTGTTTGCTTAGTTAGAGTTTGAGAACGAAGTGTCCCTAGAAATGAGCCAAATGTGACAAAAAGGTACAAGCAGAAATTAATTTTTGTGCATTAACTTTTAAAAGGCAAAAAGGTTCTTTTATATTTATGCATTTGGAGACCCTTCTATTCAAAGCAACTTACAGCACATTGCATTTAAAGGAATAGTTTAAGCTTGTCCCTAGAAGTGAGTCAAATTTGACAAAACATCTTAATGATGGATTTGTTTCTTACAAACGTTTAGTTTTTTGCTTCTATATAAGAAGTGTGGATTATTGTGCTGTCTTTATCAGCTGTTTGGGCTCTCATTCTGACGGCACCCATTCACCACAGAGGATCCATAGGTGTACAAGTGATGCAATGACGCTTTTTGATTCCGTTAAGGGTTTTCATTTTAAAGTGCTTGCATTCCCTGTACTGACGCGTGGTAGCTCTTTGCTATTGGCAAAAAAATGCTCTGCCTTTTGACTTCTGCCTGCATGAATTCAACCTGAATGCAATCCACCTTGTTATTGTGATCTTTAAAATTGACTCTGGTAGCATTTACAGCTCTATCAGCTTTGCACATCCACATCACTGCAGTTTTTCCTCATTCTTCTTTGCAAAACGGCTCCAGCTTGGTCAGATTGCATGAAGATCATAAGTGCACAGCCATAAATTCTCAGCTGGACGGAGTCCAGATCTCAGTCAGGGACGTGCGGTGTGTGTTTGACAGCTCTGAGTAACAGACATGCGTTAGAAACGCAGCGCTCTGACTTCTGTCTGTGTGTCTGTTCAGGCCGAAAGCAATCCGTCAGTGATACGACTGCTCATTCATCCTTGTCAGAGGCGAGACGAAATGAAAAGAGCATCACAACTGTAAAACAAACAGGAGCTGAATGCACTGAAAAACAGTCCAAACAGCAGAGAAAGTTTGACAGAGCTGTGTGTTTGCATCAGCTGGGAGAGCGAAGTGAATTGACAACTCACAGCAGTTGAGCTGCTTAATTGTTTATATTGTTGGGAAATGTATTATTGCACAGCTTTATATATGAAGTTGCAAATGGTGTAATAGGGCTTCATGATATTAGACAAATCTGACATTGCAATCTTTTGATTTTCTGCGGTATATACAGCAATATAAAAAGATACAGGAATTTTGACCAGATGAATTGATTAGTTATATTTGGAAACAATTAATCATTCTGAACTGGGTGATTTTTATTTTTATGTGGAGTTCTTAAAAAAAAAAAGATTTAATTTTTTATTTTATTTTATTTTATTTTAGTTAGTTTTTTTTTTTAGTTATTTTATTATTATTTTAGTTATTTTATTATATTTTTTCAGTTATTTTTTTGTGTGTGTGTAAAATCATTGTAGGGCTGAACAAACTGGAATAACCTTGTGTGTTCAAACTCTTTTCGTGTGACTTTTCATAAATGCTTTTGAGCACTTAAAATGTTATAATGTTAAATCTAAAAATGTATGTAATGTTGTTATTATTATTAATAAAAAAATTAAACAACCAAGAAATATACTGTAATTGTACTGCAAAATAAAAAATCAAGTAATAAAAATAATGCATATTAAACTAGGAACATGAGGCAAAATGCAAATATAAATATTTATTTTGTTTATTTATTTATGTTTTTAATAGCAGGGTACAGTAGGGCTAAATTAACTTGATGTATTTATTTATTGGTGGTTTTGGGTCTTGTATACTCTGAGAAAAAATATTGTTAAATACTTTGAAATGAATATAAAAATGTTATATCATATTTATATAAATTAATTATAATGCATTAAATATCATACATTAAATATTTGTATTGTTGTGTTTTACGTACTTTATCCCTACATTTAAATAAATAAAGATGTATATTTTCATGATTTAAATGTTTTGTCTCAGGTGAAAAAAAAAAAAAAATCACAAATCACCTGACCCATTAGTGGTTTTGGGTCTTGTATGCCATTAAAAGGTAAATGCTTTGGAATGATTGCATTTTACTCTTACTTTATCCCTATTTTTCCTGATTTAAAAGTGTTTCGTCTCAGGTGAAAAAACAAAAAATCTGACAAACACGCATTAAAGCAGGAACCTGAGCCAAAATGCAAATCTGAATGTTTTATTTCTTTTTTTCTAAATGTTTGTTTGGTGCTGTCAGTGACACAGAAATTACACACAACAGCTGCATTTAGATTAAACAGCTCAGTACCTGCAGAAACTGTAAACATTTCCTGCTAATTTACATAAGCGAGAAATAAACAACATGTAATTACCCAAAAGCAGATATTTACCTTTTAAGATGCACCAGTGTATTATTCCATTAATTACACTGGGCTGCGTTTCACTGTCATTGCGTTGATGATACGAGGCTTTATTATGACGTGCGTCTGTCAGGGGATTTGTGTATTTGGATTAATTGTTTGGTGTCTGGTGACATTTGAGTAATACCAGCAAACAGGTCATTCCATGAGCTCGGAGAACTAGTCAGAGTCGTGTGACTCAGGTACGTCCGTCTCTCTCCCACGCGCACAGACTCATGGCTTGATTCATTGCGGGTGACACCTGCCAGGACTGATGAGTGTATGTTGCTGCTGTTCTGCTCATTATCATACAGCACAGACGAGAATTCGATTAACCTGCTCTGATCCTTGCAATCACACGCAGATACACGCGTGCAGTGACATGCATACACGCCGTTAGGTGTTAAATATACTCGCGTATGATGGATCTGAATAGGTTGCTGTTTTGTGAAAGCAAGAGGTCGTGTTTTACGGTCATTTTACCGTGGTGAATTCACTCGTATGCACAGCCTACACCAGCTTAGTGCTTTCATTAAACATAAAATGTGTGTGTTAAATGTGCAGAAATTACTAAATGCTCTAATTCCTAATGTGTCTTTCTGTATACCAGCCATTTCATGATAACGAGGTCCAATAGGGCTACAAGAAATTTCTTTGTTTATTGGTAGTTTTGTGTCTTGCTGAAATCCACAAACTGGTTTCTCTGTGGAAACAGTTTCTTTCTCTATAGTTATACTTTGAAAAGTGTACTTTGAAACTAAAAGTACAATTGTAATTACCATTATATATATTTATATATAACAAAGAATACAACAATATTTATTCATTCATTCATTTATTTAATTTCTGTGAGCGTTGTGATAATATAAATATTAATTTCATTATTTGATTTGATTTTTGACCCCAGCATATACACAGTAAGTTTGTTTTGTCAATATTTATTTTAAATTTCTATTTTTAAATGTATTTATTCTCTATGCCCAATGTGATAATATATTAATGCAAATATTATTTAACTTTTGTACCCAAAGTATTTATTTATTTGTTTGTTTGCTTGCTTCAGTTTTTAAAATGTATTTATATATTCCTTGTGTTAGATTTATAATAATATTAATATAAATATTATTTGATTATTTATAATAAAAAAAAATATTTATTTAATTTAATATTTATTTAATTTAATTAATTAATTAATTAATTATTTTTTGTGTGTGTTGTGATAATATAAATATTAATTTATTTAATTATTTGATTTGATTTTTGGCCCCAACATATACCACAGTTAGTTAGTTAGTTAGTTTGTTTGTTTGTTTGTTTCTCAATATTTTTTTTTTTTTCATTTTTATTTTTACATGTATTTTACATGTATTTATTTTATTCCCTGCAGTTTTTTTCCCCAACATATTTATTTGTTTGTTTGCTTGTTTCAGTTTTTAAAATGTATTTATTTATTTATTCCTTGTGTTCGATTTATAATAATATTAATATTATTTGATTATTTATAAAACTAAATATAAAACATTTATTAATTTATTTATTCATTCATTTAATACATTTTCTGTGAGTGTTGTAATAATATAAATATTAATTTATTTAATTATTTGTTTTGATTTTTGGCCCCAACATGTACCACAGTTAGTTAGTTTATTTCTCAATATTTTTTCATTTTTATTTTTACATTTATTTATTCCCTGTGGCAGTGTTCTAATATATTCATCTAAATATTCATCTGCCTATTAATCTAAATTTACTTTTGTTCCCAGCATATTTGTTTGTTTGTTTGCTTGTTTCAGTTTTTAAAATGTATTTATTTATTCCTTGTGTTACATTTATAATAGCTATTAATAGAAATATTATTTGATTATTTCCTTTTAGTCCCAAAATATAAAACAGTTAGTAAGTTAGTTAGTTAGTTATTTCCCTCCCTGTGGTGATGTTATGATAACAATATACCTATTATTAAATTATTTAATTTTATTTTAGCCCCGAAGTATAAAACATCTAATCTATATCTTGAACTGAGTAATTATTGCAACCTATTATATTCTGTGCTTAGATTTCTTGAGAGATACTGTCATAACAAAGCATCATAGATAGATTGATTTGACAGATGTGTAATGATTGTGTCACTCAGAGTGACCCGTCAGCTTTGATTAGCTCTGGTGTCAGCAGGTGCATCGTTTCACCACCGATGGCGCGACTTTGTCGACTCTGTCGCTGGTGAGAAGACGCGTTTCATGTTTGGATGAGTGGAAAGAGACTCAGATCCCGATTCTTGAATCCCGTCCAGGCTCTTTTGATGCTGGGCATAACTGAATTTTAGACACATTTCAGTCTCACCCCGATGTGTGCTTAGTGTGCCTGGCAAATGGATCACTTTAAATCATGCATATTCATAACTGGAGATGCGGTTTTGAATAATAATCGTGGGTTATTTCAGGCTGTGGAATCTGTCTGTTATGTTTATAGAGATGCTGTTTGATCAACATAGTTTTCTTGGAAAATCGTGACTACCTACATTTTTGCAAAACTCTGAAAAGTGTACGTATACATACAGTTCACTGCCATTTCCAGCTGAAATAAACACTAGTAAAACACCAACAACATTTACTGCTTTTAAGACAAATTATGATTAGAAGATGCATGTCATAGCCTCAAAGCCCATGTACCATAGTCCATTATTTGTAAATGAAAACATTTTGATGTTTGCATCACATAACCAACTTCATATCTATGGATTTTCTCAAGTTGTAAACTTGCTCAGTACCACACCTGGTACAGCATTGCATTTGCAATACAAAACGCTTGGGTATGAAACACAAGTCACGATAAAAGACCTCTAAGACCTGTAGAAGCAATACATGCACAGAATAGTACATGCATAGATGTGCAATTCAGTGCAATGAACACTAGAGGCAGTAAAACACCACTTTTAAACAACTTTTATTCCTTTTCGCACAAATTATGTTTACAGAAGCAGATTATCAATTAATAAAGTCTTATTTTTGCACAATAATATGTGATGACCTCAAATTGCTTTTACTACAGTACATAAGTTATAATTCAGTAAATTTTAATGTTCGCATCACATAACCAGCTCCATATCTATAGATTTTCTGAAACTGTAAACTTGTTAGGTAGCGCACTCAGTACAGCATTGCACTTGCAATGTGAAACACAAGTGACGATAATAGACCTCAAAGACTTGTAGAAGCAATACATGCATTAAATTGTATGTACACATGTGCATTTCAATGCATGTATGGAATGAACACTAGAGGCAGTAAAACGCCTCTTTTAAAAAGCTTTTATTGCTTTTCACACAAATTATGTTTACAGGAGCAGATTGTTGACTAAAAAAGCCTTATTTTTGCAATACTGTGTTATCACTTTTTCTTGTAGAATTTCTTGCACAACACTAAGTTTAGACCTGAAATTGCTTTCACCACAGTGCATGATTTGTAAATTACCACATTTTGATCTTTGCATCACATAACCAGCTCCATACCTATGACTTTTCTGATGTTGTAAACTTGCTCGGTAGCGCACCCGGTACAGCATTGCACTTGCAATGTGAAATGCTCCTGTGAAACACAAGTCACAATAAAAGACCTCAAAGACTTGTAGAAGCAATACATGCATTAAATTGTATGCACACATGTGCATTTCAACACCAGAGGCAGTTAAACACCTCTTTTAAACAACTTTTGTTCCTTGTCATGCAAATTACGATTACAGAAGCAGATTATCAATTAAAAAAAGCCTTTTTTTGTTGCAAAGTTTCTTGAACAATACTAAGTTAAGACCTCAAATTGAGTTAATTACTACATTTTGATTTTTGCATCACATAACCAGCTCCATGTCTATAGATTTTCTGAAGCTGTAAACTTGCTCGGTAGTGTACAGCATTGCACTTGCAATACGAAACGCTCCTGTAAAACACAAGTCACAATAAAAGAGCTCAAAGACTTGAAGCAATGCATGCATTAAATTACATATACACATGTGCATTTCATGCATGTATGAAATGACCACTAGAGGCAGTAAAACACCTCTATAAAAACAAAATGTTTATTCCTTTTCACGCAAATTGTGATTACAGAAACAAAAATTTTTTTTGTCACAATTTCTTGCACATTAAGACCTCAAATTGCTTTCACCACAGCGCATGACAGTGCAGTGTAGTAAATTACTACATTTTGATCTTTGCATCACATAACCATCACATAAGTAAACTTGCTAGGTAGCACACCCGGTGCAGCATTGCACCTTTGTGAAACATGAATCACAATAAAAGCTCAAAAATTTGTAGAAGTTAGATAAGTTACTTTAGCAAATGTATTTTTTTCTGACATTTGCTTTATTGTTTAGGTTTAGTATCAGGTTTAGGTGCATTATTTTCAAACATGATAAAGCCACCAACCTTACATTGATTTTCCGAACTGCATAATGTAACAAAATGCTGACAGAAAAACCAGAACATGCCTTTAACTTTGAAAATGCTACAAAATGTGCGACTAATAACAACTTAACATCATTTTGCAATTTGCAGAAATGTCACCACAGGCACATTTTCCAGGTGGTGTTTTTGATAGTATCTGAAATGTTTTCTGGCCTGAAAACCATTCCTTTAACTGTCTGGTGAGTAATGTTGCATGGGTTATCCGGGCTTGCACGACTACTCATCTTGACTAGGTGGCGATTGGGCAAATCAATGTTTATCTTATATAAATGACTCACCGCATGCTGGGCAGCATAAGCGCAGTGACAGCCAGCTGGAGGCTTTGACATGATGCGTGTGAGAAACGAAAGCTTGCATATCTCCATCTCCAGATTCACGCTGCTTTTGTTGTCGTGAAAAACTGTCAGTTTCAGGAGTCTCACGGTTTGTTCTGAACATTATAGAATTAGAATGTTTAGTCTGTGTAAACTGCATTACAATTAGGTATTTTATGATTCAGTATGCATGATGCATGTGTAGTATATTATACACTCAGAATCTGCTGCAGTTTGCATGTGTGTGAAATTGTGCTTTGTGTCCTAATGTTCTCCAGTTTCACTTCGTTTTTTACTTTTAATGGGTTTTGGCCGAACATGGTTGCGTTGACAGTTTTCCAATAGAGAGCGCTTAATTTAAAGAACTATTTCACCTAAATCTGTTTTACTTCTGTGATTATTTACTCACAGTCATGTTTTTCCAACCCTATAAGTTTTATGAGCCTCAAAAAAGGACAGAAAAATAAATTGGAGTCTGAAGTTTTGGTCAGATAGGCGGGTTAAATCTATCTTTTTTGACTTGTCCAAATTATATTTTGGATATAGAACTGGAATGCTTAGTCTAAATGGTCAAATTGCATTTTATATAGTAATTTAATCATTCACTATTTATCATTTCTGTAATATTTTATGCTCAGACGTGTGCGTGAAATTGCGCTTTGTGACCCCAAAGTTCTCCATTTTCAGTTTTTTTACATTTAATTGGTTTTGGCTGAACATGGTTGTGTTGACAGTTTTCCAATAGAGAGTATATTAGAAATGCTGCTCTTCATTTAAAGAACTATTTCACCTAAACCTGTTTTGTTTTTGCAATGAGTTACTCGCAGTCATGTTGTTTAAAACCTGTATATTTTGAAAAATTAAAAATAAATAAATTTAAGGTTTATGCATTGCATTATATTGAATTGCATATAAAATTTTCATTTGGACTAAACTGTTTTATCATAAACGAATTAATAGTCATACATAAATGTAAAATTTTCAGCAATCAAATAAATATTTAATCATGTTTTCTTGCTTAGAATCAGCATGAATTTATTTATCAATTGTGAAACAATATTCAGTTTAAAATATATCACATAAAAACAAATTATATTTTTTTGAGAAATATATTAACATGCTTATTGTGTATGTAAAACACATTCAGTGTATTATTACAGAAGTCTTTCAAATTAGTACTGTCACATTAGGTTTATTGCTTCATGCTGAAATGGTCTAATCCAAATGGATGGAAATATTCTATGCAATTAAAATACACAAAGCTTAAATTTAGGCCTAGTGTATATTTTGAGTTTTGCAAGCTCAAGAAATGAACAAAACCACCAGAAATAAGCATAAAAAGTAGCCTATATGTCTAATCTTGTATGCTATATATTCAAGATCTTTTGAAGTCATACAAAGCCGTAGCTCTCTAATTTAATGTGCATTTCAGCAAATGAAAACTTGCTGAGATGAGAGTTTATTCAACTTTTTTTTTAGACCTTGGCAGTAAAATCCACCCTCCACTTTCATTGTATGTAAAACAGCATCTCTGAAATGCTGAACTAAAATCGAGGAGGAAAGAAAGTTGTGCGGGTTTCAAGTTGTGCATCGACATGAAAGAGAATAAATGATGACAGGATTGACATGTTTAGGTGAGTGATTCCTTTAAGACTTGCTTAATTGAACATTATTAAGAAAACTAACTCATGACCTCGTCTGGCATCATTCATGAGCTTCTGCATTTACTGTATTATTCAAAAGCCATTTACGGCTCCGCAGCGATAAACAGATACACCATTAGTGTGAGGTAAACAAACCACCTCATTAGAAACCAGCATTTGAACATCTTAATTAAGGTGTGAAGTTACATGTGCGGGAGACTCACACCCACTTGAAGCGTCTGTCTATTAAATATTAACATTAAATAGATAAGCATAAATTCATAGAAAAGTTGTCATTGTCAAATTGACTGTAGTTCTCATATTTAATCTTTCAGCCTTGGCTTGATGGCTGTTCAAGCATTAGAAACTCGGTATAAATCACTTCGGCCTGAAGTGTGTGTGCATAAGATTGTTTTAATGTAATGCAGCACGGTGCCAAGACCTAATAACATTATCCAAACTAACAAGGCGCTCGGGAAATGAGGCCGATGTCGCCAGAACTTTCATTTTTCAGGAACATTAATAATTAAGCGGGTTTCATTCGGCTGTGTCGCGGCGCGTAAACAAACCGAGAGCAGTG
The DNA here is from genome assembly GCF_022985175.1 of Labeo rohita. Classification (NCBI taxonomy): domain Eukaryota; kingdom Metazoa; phylum Chordata; class Actinopteri; order Cypriniformes; family Cyprinidae; genus Labeo; species Labeo rohita. The sequence goes on from NC_066883.1 coordinate 37,396,774, forward strand.
CGGCACTTCCACAGAGAAAAGCCTTCATTATTTACCTTTACGTGCGAATAATGACACGGCTAAAAGGAAACGGATGCTTTTGGCAGCGCTTTAGCTGTGACTGAGTAAAGCCAGGATCCTCCAGGCGGAAGGAGCTGTCGGGAAAGATAGCGGGAAAAACAGAGACCGTTTGGAGACTGTACACTGATTTAGTGCTACTATTTTATGTATTTGAGCTGTGCTGAAAATCCTTTACCTAATTTGGTGTTTCAAGTCAAAAACTGCTTTTAAATCTTTCGTTATGCTGTATTAGCGCCAAATATGAACATGTTTTCTTTCAATTAGCACCAGCTTTGCATTTCTTTACGTAGCTGATTAATCATAGGCCTCGTTGATCTGAGCTCAACAGACCAATTTACTGTTTGCGAATAGTGATGATGTTTTTTTGGTTGCAGAAAATGAGAGTTTTCAAGTAGCAGTCAGTGGAAGCCATGGAATAAAAAAAGGTAAATTTGAGTTTATATTTTAAAATTCTGAGTTTATTCTTGCAATTCCAAGATTATATTTCACAATTCTGATAAGAAAAGTAAACTCACCGTTCTCTCTTTAAGTTTATATCCCACACTTCTGACTTTTTTTCCCCTCAGAATGGACAAACTCGCTATTGTTAAATTAAATCGAGTTATAAAGTACGAAATATGAGACATAAACTTGCGTTTGCGAGAAAAAAAGTCAGAATATGTGGAATAAAACAGGTTAATGTAAAATGATATAGCTTTAAATAGTATTTCATGCTGTAACTGTAGGGCTAAAATATGTGAATACTATGTAGACCTATTGTTTAATTCAAATTTATGCTTTAAAAGTAGAGTAATCATAGCAGGTTTCACCCATAGTATGTCTGTTTAAACGTCTGCGTTTAGCTTCAAATGGTGGTTTTGACGACAGTATTCAATAAAAATGATTTTCATTCTGATTCTGACATCCAAAGACACAATACATTATCTCTTATTTAGTGGATTTTTCCTGTTTCTCTCCACCTGTTACCAGTGTATTTTTGCAACCACTATGCGTGGGCAGCTGCAAGTGACATAACTGTGACGTCTACTCGAAATTGGTCTATACTGACCTCAGTTGTCACCTTTCAGATTGAACAATGAATGCATGAATGAATGAATGAATTAATGATTGCATGAATTGAATGAATGCATGCATGAATGAATGAATGAATTAATTAATAAATGCATGAATGCATGAATTAATGATTGCATGAATTTAATGAATGCATGCATGCACGAATGAATGAATGAATTAATGAATGTGTGAATGAATTAATGCATGAATTACAGCATGAGTGCATGAATGAATGAATGCGTGAATGCATGCGTGAATGCGTGCATCAATGCATGAATGAATGAATGCATCAATGCATGAATGAATGAACGCATCAATGCATGCATGAATGAATGAATCCATAAATAGTAGAAAAGCTAGAGTACATCTCAGTCTTGCTCCGACCAAAGTGTCTTAAATGCATCTGATGTCATGATTGTAAATACACTTCCCAGGAAGACCCGAAGGCCACATTATTCCTAAACGGCAGAAGATCGAACAATAACAGTGAATATTATTGTTACTCCACAGGCAAAGAATATTTTTATATAAAAATCTTAGAAGACAGCAAGGGCGTTCTATCCTGAAGGTCAAAGTGGTTATGAAAAGCTGAATTATGAATGTTTCTAGTGCAAAAGCCTTTTTCTACTATTGTAATTAGACCAGAAGAGACAGAAAATATTATGTAATATTATGTTAAATAAATATTAATGCAATTGTTTTTAGGAAGTTGACAGACTTGAAAATACTTGAATATTATGTCTACTGCTTTTAGCCACAGAAAGTTTAAGATGTGAGATCACAGAAGCGACAGAACAAACTCATCCAGAGAGCGATCAGAGGCAGACGTTTTCAATTCTGTCCGACACTGATCCGGATCAGAATCAAATTGATTTGATTTCTATCAGCACCAATCCAGATCATAATCACAAATTGAAAGTGTTATTCGTGTGGCTCCAGTGTTGAGCGTTGGGCTTTATGACTGTTTCTGAGTGGTTTTGTCGGGCCATTTTTAGCTTTGTGCTGAGGAGAGTGACGAGACTAATTAAGTCAGGCTGTCAAACTACAGAGCAGGAAGCGTGAGCTAACAAAGCTAAAAACACAGCTTTAGCATTCAGCTCTGCTTATATAATAACTCTGACCGAGATGGAGACTAATTTTGACTCCCCAACATATGTTCAGTCACGCAATAGTAAAATGTTTAAAAATGAAAGGCTCTTGCAGGGACTGAAGGCAGGAGGAGAGAGTTTTTGGCCAGTGATGCAAGACCTCGACAGGGTGCTGCTAACACGCCAAATCAAAGTCCTGTCATCGTTTACTCGTACGCTTGTCTGCTGTGTCTTTGTGTAGAGGATATTTGAAGAATCATCACACACCTTTTCTATACAAAAACACTTTAGAGAAACCGTGTCTGTCTAGATTCACTAGATTTAATTAGTTATTTATTTATTTGTGTAATTGTTTACATATCACAGTCATTTTATATATACATATACACATTTATTTATTTATTTAAAATCATATTTACATATTACACAGCTATGTTATAAATGCGTACGTGCCCACATTTTATCTAATTTATTTAAAATGACAGGTTTACATATTACACAGTAATTTTATATATGTGTACATGCACACATTTTATTGATTAATTTTATTATTTACATTATTTGCATATTACGCAGCCGTTTTATATATAAACTGATAATGCACACATTTAAAAAAAAAATTATACAGTATTCACATATAAAGCCATTTTATATATGCATGCAGGCACACATTTTATTTTATTTCCATACAAAAACCGTTTAGAGAAACCATGTCTGTCTAGATTCACTAGATTTAATTAGTTGATATTTATTTATTTATTTGTTTGTTTAATTTTTTACATACCACAGCCACTTTATGTGTACATATACACATTTATTTATTTATTTACTTAAAATCATATTTAAATTTTACACAGCTATTTTGTAAATGCATACATGCCCACATTTTATTTATCTAGTTTATTTACAATTATGTTTACATGGTGCACAGTAATTTTATATATATGTACATGCACACATTTTGATTAATTTTATTTACATTTTATTTACATATTACACATACACATTTTATACATGCATGCATACATTTTATTATTTTTATTTATTTATTTTTATAATTATTTTTTACATATTACACAGCCGTTTTATATATATATATATATATATAAACTGATAATGTACACATAAAAAAAAAATACAGTATTTACATGTAAAGCCATTTTATACATGCATGCAGGCGCACATTTTATTTTATTTCCATACAAAAACAGTTTTGAAAAAACCATGTCTGCCTAGATTCACTAGATTTAATTAGTTGATATTTATTTATTTATTTGTTTAATCGTTTACATATCATAGCCATTTTTATATATACGTACATATACACATTTGTTTACATTTTACACAGCTATTTTATAAATGCATACATGCTTACATTTTATTTAATTTATTTAAAATTATATATTTACATATTACACAATCATTTTATTTATGCATACATGCACACATTTTTATTAATTTTATTTATTTAATATTTCATATTGCACAGCCATTTTATACATACATGCATGCATACATTTTTTACTTATTTATTTTAGATGCTTTTTTTTTACATATTACACAGACATTTTATATATTTACTGATAATACATGCACAATTAAAAAAAAATACAATATTTACATATAAAGCTATTTTATATGCATGCATGCACACATTTTATTTAATTTTGATTTATATTTAAATATCACAGTCATTTTATTTATACATACACTTTTTTTCTTTATTTAAAATGATATTTGTCACAAAGCCATTTTATTTACACATACATAATAGATGTTTTAATTATTTGATTATTTAATGTTTTGATTATTAATCACAAAGCCAACTTATTTTATTTATTTATTACTTCTCACAGAACCTTTCTATATATATATGTGCACTTTCATTTATGTAAAACTATACTTGCATATTACATAATACATATTATGTAATTTGTTTATTTTCTTCTGTTGATTTTCATATGAGTTAGTATTATAGATTTATTTTTGATTATAATGACTTGTGTGAGATTTGATAGTTTATATAAAGAAAAATATGAGTCTGACTGAACGATTGCACCCGTATGGGGAAAAAACTGAGACATTTTTCAAAATATGTGCTTTTTTGTATGCCTTTTTTACAAATTTTAACAGCCTTTAAATGTCTATATAATTAAATGAAAATGTTCCTCAGCTGCAGTTTGTTAGTTTGAGTCTTCGATGACAGATTCGCACAGTAAATCCAGCATCTTATTGAATTAGCAACAGATTTGAATAAATAATGAAAAATAATGAGACCCGTAGCATTTAAATTCCTACCATCCAAACTTAATGAGCACGAGTCAGACTCGGAGAGACAGACGGATGAAGATGTGAGCCGCTGTATTGACATTTTGAGCTGCTGTAAATCAGGGACAAGGGTCAGAATGAACTCGTGCTCCTCGTGAAATATTTGCAGACGGGAGAGAGGCTTTTAGCACGTCTCCAGAGCCATGCTTTTCTTCCCATCTAAATCCAGACACGCACTGTTATGAATGTAAACAATTAGCACTCGAATCGATAAAACATTTGTCAAACACTGCTTGATAGTCACGGTCAGTATGAATTGTTGATTTTGTACTCCACTGCAGAAATAACTATGGATGGATGAGTGAGTGAGTGAGTGAGTGAGTGAATGGATGAATGAATAAATGACTTTTTTCATCTGACAATTCACACTCAAAAAAGCATATAAATGCCAGATGTACACTTGCAGTTGGGAGAAATAAGTCTAAATTGTGAAATCAAATGCCGTAGTTACCATTATTGTTTGTTCCGTGGTGCAATAAATAAAAAAATAAAATAGAAATGGGGAGAAAATAGAAAAAAACTCTGAGAAGAAACGTCTGAATTTTGAGATGTATCCAAATTCTATTTTATTATTATTATTTTCATTCATTCATTTCATTTTAATGTTTTTGGATTCTGTTTATTTCTCTTTTTTTGGTTACCATAACATTTATTAATTAAAAAATGTTTGAACAGAAATTACATTTTTTTTTTTTTTTTTTTTTTTTTTTTTGATAGTTCATTTAAATGTTAATAATCAAAACTGTCTAATTCACTGAATTAATAAAAAACAATGTAACATATTAATTTTAATTTTATAATTAAATAATAATAGGGCCCTATGAAATTTTATTTTCTTTTTTTTATTTTTTTTTTTTTTTTTTTTTTTTTTGAAATTCTGTTGTGTATTTACATTTTTCTGGCAACCAAATGAAGGCATAAAACATTCATTTAAACAAACCTTTTTTTGTGTGTGGCCACGCAATAAAAAAAAATAAATAAAACCATCTCGACATTAAAGTTATTATAATACGAGATTAAACTCATTAAATTTCGAGAAAAAAGTTGAGATTAAATGTTGAGATTAAACTCATTCAATTACGAGAAAGTCATTACATTCCGCGAAAAATGTCGAGATAAAGTTGAGATTAAACTCATTAATGTACAAGAAAAAAGTCATAAAATTTCGAGAATAAACACTTGTGTCATGTTCATTTCATCTGGTCAGAGAGAGTCAAGTAGCGTCTGACACAAGTGTGTTTATTCTCGAAATTTTACGACTTTTTTCTTGTACATTAATGAGTTTAATCTCAACTTTTTATCTCGTCATTTTTCTCTAAATTTGACGACTTTTTTTCTTGAAATTTAACAACTTTTTTTCTCGCAAATTAACGACTTTTTTCTCGATATTTAATGAGTTTATTCTCAACATTTAATCTTGACTTTTTTTTCTCAAACTTTAACGAGTTTTTTCTGGCAGTTTTATGAGTTTAATCTCAGCATTTAATCTCGTATTATAATGACTTTAATCTCGAAAAACTTTTTATTGCGTGGCCCTAATCCTCTTCCGTATGGTGTGTGTGTGTGTGTGTGTGTGTGTGTTTTTTTTTGTTTTTTTTTGCAGACAAAGTGCTGCACAACTGTTAACATTAAAAGAAAAAAGAAAAAATGTGATAATTTCACAATTTTTCTTTTTTGTTTTAATTAGGGCTGGCAAACATATAAAATAAAAGTTTGAGTTTGCCTAATATATGTGTGTGTGTGTACTGTGTGTAATTATTATGTATATGTAAATACAAGCACATTCATGTATATATTTAAAAATATTTACAAGTATATGTATTTATAATTTTTATAGAATCTGTATTATACATAAATAACATACTTCTCTTAAATATATACATTAATTTGTGTATTTATATAGACATAATAATTACACACAGTACACACACATATATTAGGCAAACTCAAACTTTTATTTTGTATGCGATTAATCACGATTAATCGTTTGCCAGCCCTAGTTTTAATGTTAACAGTTGTGCAGCACTTCAAAACTTCTTAAAGTTGTTATTATTATAATTATAACTAGCAGTAGTAGTGTTCTACTGTATAATGGTGATATATTATACAAATAATGTTATTCTTCTGTACAGTAGTATATATTTCTGTCAGTTTCTTCAAGTTAAACCAAACTTTTATTTCGACAGGTTGCTGTAAATACCTTTAGCTAAGTTTGTGTGTATATGATATGATCATAGTTTCTATCTTTTTATTCCGTGCAGAAATGTTCCTCCATAATTAACAGCATACCACTTTGAAATGACATATTAATTAGTTTTTTTATGATGACCAAAACTAATTGTGAGACACCTTTACATGCCTAGTTTGCGTTTTGCTCGTGAATACCGAGCAGTTTTGTGAGAAGATGCTGCTCACGCATTCACACGCATGCTAAAAATGAAGCACACGCATGCTGTAATCCATTAATGGGTCTGTTCATCCTGTGGGCGAGACTCACACTGCTGCGCTAATCACACATACTCTTCTGTCTGTGGAAATCTACGGTCACATCTACATGCTTTTAAAGTGACCTTTTCATTCTCAACAGCACGTCCATTAGCGGTGCTTTCTAGTTCTGCTCTCAGTGTGTGTGGATTCGCTTCCCTTTTCCATTAAATGAAGGATCACTGACAGATACAGAAACGTCTTCACTTCTTCTTAGCCAGCAGAAACTTCTACTGACAACAGACGGCTCTCTTATAACCACGCTATCAACATTAACATGGATTTGTTAAAATGTATGCATTTGCAGGAAAATAGATGTTATTTTTTAAATTATTTTAATATACAAAAAGTACATTTATTTTTTGTATTTATTATTATTATTATTATTATTATTATTATTATTATTATTATATTTATTTTTAGTAAAACAAAAACATAATGTAAGACTAATTACTAGTTGTTGTTTCTAATAAACTTTCACACAAACATTTATATTTATTTATTTAATTTATATATATATATATATATATATATATATATATATATATATTAGTAATAATTGCATAATTAATTATGTTTGTGGAACTGTACTAGATGTACAATTATTTATTTGTTTTATTTATATTTTATTATTTATTTAATTTTTTATTATTTATTTAATTTTCTTTATTTATTTCTTAATTTTTATTTATTTAATTGTTTTTTGTTTTTTATATATATATATATATTTTTTTTTTTTTCTATTTTCAGTATACAATTTTTACAGTTAAAATAAATAAATAAATAAAAATGTTTATCTTTTTTTTTACCAATATTTTTTTTAATTAATTAATTAATTTATTAATTAATTTATTTATTTATTTGCTTTTTTTCCAATATTTTTTACAATAAAAATTTATTTGGAAAAAATATTGAAAAAAAAACAAATAATAAACAAATTAATTAATTAATTAATCTTAATAAAAAAAAAACAAAATATAAACATTTTTATTTATTTATTTTGACTGTAAAAATGAATACTGAAAATAAAAAAATAAAAAAATAAATTAAAAACAATAGTTAAAAATGTTACAAATGTAATAATGAAAATTAAAATCTGCTGCACAAGAAAAGTTTCACTGGAGTTTAGTAGCAGCATGCAGGATGATATTTTAGTCACATCTGGACCAGAAACATCGAAATCCAGCCACATGTTTGTTCAGAGCTGTTTTGGTTTGTAAACAGTGCTTGATCTGTGCAGATTTCTCTCCTGATTCAGATCAGACCACATTTTCACTAAAGGAGGTGTTATTATAGATTATGGACATTTTAGCCATATTTTTTGTCTTAAGATGTTAACTGATGGACTGGAGTGGTGTGGATTACTTGTGATGTTTTTATCAGCTATTTGGACTCTTATTCTGACGGCACCCATTCACAACCATTGGTGAGCATGTGATGGAATGCTACATTTCTACAAATATGATGAACAAACAAACTCATCTACATCTTGGATGAAATGAGGGTGAGAACAGTTTCAGCACATTTTCATTTTAGGTTGAGCTATTCCTTTAATGTAATGTTTTAGACTAGTAAGTGTTGATTTGCTTCCCAGAGGTGGCATTTTCTTAACACCAGCTTTTTGAAAAAGCTTGAGGTCGATTGACTCATTGCTTTAATTGCTGGTTTGTTTAAAGAAATTCTAATTTCAAGGTCTCCTGCCTTGTAGCTGTGTATTCACAAGAAGTTTAAAAGTAAACCTACACTCTTGAATCACCCATTAATTCATGTTTTAGGCCTTTATAAGCTGAGCGAAAGCATGCATATCATATTTAATACACAAATTAAGCCTGTAATTAATCAAAACTTTGTTTAAAAACACAATCTACTTTATGCATTCTGTCTGACTTGATTGATAGTTTGCAATTTTTTATTAAACGTCCAGCTTCAGCTGGTGCTTCGCGTGTCAAATCTTGACTGATTTTGATCAAATAAATGTAAGAATAACTGCAGTCATATTTTCAGATGAACATTTGGATTTACTAGATTCTCCATGAATCATTTTGTAGAAAAATAATCAGCGAGTCTCAAATCGGATCATCAGCATCTTTTGAGGAACGTTTATTTGTTTGTCTCTCAATCATCATTGGATTGCATTGCATTATATGTTTGGATCATTTCAATCTCATCTTACTAAGACATATTATTGGAGATACAGACTGACCACTGTTGTTTTAGTAGCTTTTTATTAATATTTAAAATCCCCCCCCATATACATTTTGATTCTATTGTGTATTTTATTTTTCACATATGTTTGTTTGTTTGTTTGTTTGTTTATTTATTTTTATAGCAATTTATTTTTAGTTATTTTAGTATATCAAATAGCTGAAATGTTTTTTTCTTTTTCCTTGTTTTAGAGTTTTTACATCTATATAATGTTTTTTTTTTTTATTAGTTGTTTTAATTTTTGCTTAATTCCTTTTTTTTCTTTTCTTTTTTTGGTTGCTGTTTTTTGTTTGTTGTTTTTGTTTTTTTGGTTGTTTTGTTTTTAGGGTTTTTTTAAACACCTATATAATTTCTGTTATTTTAATTTTTGCTTTGTTCCACTTTTTTCTTTTTCCTTTTTTTTAAGGGTTTTTACATCTATATAATTTTTATTAGTTATTTTATTGTATATTATTTTTATTTCTTTTTTTTTTTTTTTTTTTTTTGATTGGTTGGTTGGTTTGTTGGTTTTTGTTTTTAGGGTTTTTAAACACCTATAGATTTTTTGTTATTTTAATTTTTGCTTTGTTCCACTTTTGTAACAGTTTAAAAGCATCTACTAAATGTATAAATGTAAAAGTACTTCATGTTAAAGTAAATGAAAATAAGAAATGTTGCATATGTAACTAGTTGAAATAAATAAGTTTAGGTTTTTATTTTTTATTTGCTTCCACTTAACATTTAATTGAGAGATATTATTATTATTATTATTATTATTTTATTTATTTTTTTTTTTTTTTTTTTTCAGTTTTAGTTATTTTAGTATATCAAATAGCTGAAATGTTTTTCGTTTTCCTTTTTTTTTTTTTGGTTGGTTTGTTTGTTTGTTTTTGTTTTTTATTAGTTAGTTGAATTTTTGCTTTGTTCCACTTTAGTAATTCACTTTAAAAGCATCTGCTAAATGTATAAATGTAAAAGTACTTCATGTTAAACTAAATGAAAATGAGAAATGTTGCATATATAATTAGTTGAAATAAATAACTTTAAGTTTTTATATTTTATTTTCTTCCACTTAACATTTAAGTGGTTTTTTTTTTTTTTTTTTTTTTTTTTTTTTTTTTTTTTTAGTTTTAGTTTTAGTTATTTAAGTATATTTTATGTTATACTATTATATATATTATAATTTTATGTCAGTATCAGCTATACTGTTTTCTTTTTTGTCTATCAGCATCTGCACCAAATTACATATTTTTGCTTAGCTTGAGTCTATGAATAAAACTGAGCTGATTTTCCTCCTTATTCTCAGACTAAATGAGCCATAAAAGCATGATGGACCAAATATGATAATCAACAAAAGGCACTCTTTTTGGTATATTTTATCTAAATGTTTAAAAAAAAATAGATTTCTATTGTTTGATATGTTAAGTGCAGAACATGAGAGGTGTTTTGCTGTGAGTTTGCAGATGTCCTCATGTACCCCTGGACGAGAGTGTCATTTTCAGTCAGGAACTGAGCGCTGACAGCGTCGGGAGGGTTTGATCTGTGTTACGGTGCTTTATAATTGGACAGGAGGGTCTGGAAAACACCATTAAGGAGATCAGGAGAAACGAATCTCGCCGCAGGGTTTCATTTCCTGTCCTGACCGAACCCTCTTTCCTTCTCTCTCCGTTCTTCGTCTTCTGTGCATCTTCATCTTTCCTCTTAGAACAACAAGAATGGCACAAAAGGTTACATCTCAGAGTTTAACACAAAAAGACGTGACTCAGTAAACTTTTATTCCTTTCCTTGAGGGGATGTACAGTAGATGCTGCAGTGAAATATTGCCATTATGTCAGTGACACGAGGGAAAAAGCAATAACTTTTTGTGTTTATTCCTCACTTTGTGTTTGAATACTAGTATCGTGTGAATGAATTACTGTAAACGCAGCGTGACACTTAATACCTGTAATTCCCTTCCCAAAACCCACATGATTTCTGCACTGTAAACGATGTTACCGGAGATGTCAGATTCATTTGAGATTTGCTTCTCATTAATCTTTATTATAAACATTAGATTTTCTGTGATTTATGTTTAGTCCGTCTGAGGGTTTTGCTCAGATATGCTGAATTTGCATGTTTTAGTGTGAAAATAATTTTGTTTAATAAAAAATATTCAGCTGAGCTGTTAAAGGAACAGCGCACCCAAAAATGACATGTCACTTGTGAATGGGTGCCGTCAGAATGAGAGATGGATCCATTAAAGATGGATTTGTTTCTTACAAACATGCCATTTTGTCTTTTTAAGATGTGAACTGATGGACTGGAGTGGTGTGGATTACTTGTGGATTACTGTGATGTTTTTATCAGCTGTTTGGACTCTCATTCTGACGGCACCCATTCACTACAGAGGATCTACTGTTAATCCAGAAGTAATCAACACCACTCCATCAATTAACATCTTAAAAAGACAAAAACTGTGTGTTCTGATGTGAGAGACAACAGGAAATAGACTGTTTCACTGGAGGAAGCGTCATTATGGAGTATGGACTCATATTTTAGTTAAAAACATCTTAAATATGGATTTGTTTCTTACAAACACACAGTTTTTGTCTTCTCAGAACGTTAACTGATGGACTGGAGTGGTGTGGATTACTTGTGGATTGTTGTGATATTTTTATCAGCTGTTTGGACTCTCATTCTGACGGCACCCATTCACTGCAGAGGAACTACTGGTAATCAACACCACTTCAGTCCATCAGTTAACATCTTAAAAAGACAAAACTGCATGTTTTGATGTGAGAGACAACAGGAAATGGACTGTTTCACTGGAGGAAGCATCATTATGGATTATGGACTTATATATATGTTTTTTATTTATTTATATATTTTTTGTATTTTAGTTAAAAACGTCTTCAAGATGGATTTGTTTCTCACAAACATGCAGTTTTTGTCTTTTTTAAGATGTTTACTGATGGACTGGAGTGGTGTGGATTACTTGTGGGTTATTGTGATGTTTTTATCAGCTGTTTGGACTCTCATTCTGACGGCACCCATTCACTGCAGAGGATCTACTGTTAATCCAGAAGTAACAAACACCATTCCAGTCTATCAGTTAACATCTTAAAAAGACAAAAGAAAATGTGTGTTTTGATGTGAGAGACAAGAAGAAATGGACTGTTCCACTGGTGGAAGCATCATTATGAATTATGGACTCATATATTAGTTAAAAACGTCTTAAAGATGTTTTTTTTTTTCTTACAAAGATGCTTTTTTTGTCTTCTCAAGATGTTAACTGATGGACTGGAGTGGTGTGGATTACTTGTGGATTATTGTGATGTCTTTATCAGCTGTTTGGACTCTCATTCTGACGGCACCCATTCACTGCAGAGGATCTGCTGGTAAATCACACCAATCCAGTCCATCAAATAACATCTTAAAAAGACAAAAAAATGTGTGTTTTGATGTGAGAGACAACAGGAAATGGGTTTCACTGGAGGAAGCATCATTATGGATTATGGAGCAATATTTTAGTTAAAAACGACTTAAAGATAGACTTTTTTCTTACAAACATGCAGTTTTTGTCTTTTTAAGATGTTAATTGATGGACTGGAGTGGTGTGGATTACTTGTGGATTATTGTGATGTTTTTATCAGCTGTTTGGACTCTCATTCTGACGGCACCCATTCACTGCAGAGGAACTACTGGTAATACACAAGTAATCCACTCCAGTCCATCAATTAACATCTTGAAAAAACACAACAAAAAGTGTGTTTTGATGAGAGAAGCAACAGGAAATGGACTGTTTCTCTGGAGGAAGCGTCATTATGGATTATAGAGCAGTATTTTAGTTAAAAAACGACTTAAAGATGGACTTGTTTCTTACAAACATGCAGTTTTTGTCTTTTTGAGATGTTAGCTGATGGACTGGAGTGGTGTGGATTACTTGTGGATTATTGTGATGTTTTTATCAGCTGTTTGGACTCTCATTATGACGGCACCCATTCACTGCAAAGGATCCATTGGTGAGTGATGGAATGACACATTTCTACAAATCTGATGAAGAAACTCATCTACATCTTGGATTTTAAGGTGAACTATTCTTTCTACATAAAGGTGCACTCATTTTAATGCCATTACGAACAAGTTTTACACATAAATAAATTACAAATACTGTATTTTGAAATGCTTGAAAGTTCACTTAAAAGAAATCACGACTGAAGGACGTGCATTCTCTTTGAGAGGTTTAATACTGACCTGCACTAAATCACTGAGAACACCGTTACAATGAAGTGTCCTTCAGCACAGTCGCATCAATTGTGATGTGAATGTGAACGATTTTGTCTGTTGATGAATCAATCGTTATTGAATCATTTGAAGAAGCAGAATTGCATTTTTTAAGACTTGTTTTCAGAGGATATGTATTGATTTAAGCTTATGTTCTCATGCAAAAACAATTCAGCTGTGGTTAAGACAAGAAAATGTGGTAAACAGATGGAGTAAATGAAAATAAACTTAATTCGAGATGTATTAAACAACACTTTTATTCAATTTATTCAACAGATCTTGCAAAACCAAGTGGCAATCGAGTGTCTTCTCAAGTGAAATTATCTGAGATATTTTTAATAAGACAAAAATGCTTGAGGAAATGATTTTTTTTTTCTTTAAGTTTATCACAGACGCTGATGAACAGACTGTGACCCGTATCAGCTGAGACTGAACACACACACACACACACACACAGCCAATCTGCCGCTGCTGTAAAGCTCTGCTGATTTCTGCTGCTGATATGAAATGCTGCAATTATGTCTGAACTTTCTAGAGGGGCTTCGATCAAAGAGATACAATTTTCATTTCATATGCTGTCTATTGCTCTCTCTCTCTCTCTTTCGCTTTTCCTCTCTCTCTCTTTTTCTCTCTCTGTCCAGTACATATGAAGGACATTTTCATGTTCCCATCATATATGTCTGCATATATTAAAGTAAATATGCACTTTTTAAAAAGGGAAATCACAGTAGAGCATGGAACTTGCAATGCCAGATATTGGGTTTGATTTCAATGTTCAAGAACTTGAATGCATGATAAAAGCATATGACAAATGCGTAAATTTAAATGTAAATTTCTAATATTATCATTTCCAATATTATCAGATTACATAAAAAAAAAATGTAAAAATGACATTTTACTTTTTTAATTTTTATAAAAAAAAAAAATTTATTTAATTTAAATTGTCTCATTTAAAATTACTAACTAGAAGTAAATAAAAAAAGTAAAATTAATTAATTAATTAATTAAATCTAAATAGTAAAACTAATTAAAATGACAAGGGAACAAATTTTCTAAAAATGACAATGAAAACTAAAAATATAAATAAATGTAAATTCTAAATATTAATAAACACTATAGTAGTATATAAATAATTTAAAAAAAAATGTTTATTTGCATATTAAAAACATAAAATTATAAGCATCAAACGGCAACTTCAAGAAATTTTATTTTATTTTATTTTATTTTATTTTATTTTATTTTATTTTATTTTATTTTATTTTATTTTATTTTATTTTATTTTTGTGCAACCAAAAGAATTAACAAAAAAATTATAATAATAATACAAAAATAAAAACATCTACTGGTACTGGTACAAGTTGTTCATGTTGTTGTTATTTATCCAAAGATCAGCGTTTATCTGAATTAAAAAGGTTTTGTAAATTATTAGGAACTATTAAAAAACAAGAAGAAAAATTATTATTATTATTTTGTTTTACTGTAATCTGATAATATTGGATAACATATATATTTTAAATTTTACAAAAACGTGTAACATTTCCAGAAAAATTGTAATTTAAAAACTGAACTTATTTTATATATATATTTATATTTATATATATTTTTTGAAAATTTGAAAAAACAAAAACAAAAACAAAAAAAACAAGAAGAGAATTAATTTTTAAAATTAATTGTAAATATTTTTTTTTTTTTTTTTTACTGTAGTCTGATAATATTGAATATGGGAGAGTGTGTGTGTATATATATACATATACATACATATATATATATATATATATATATACATATATTTGTGTGTGTATATATATATATATATATATATACACACACACACACACACACACACACACACACATATATATATATATATATATATTACAGTGATTTCTAAAGGATCATGTGACTGATGCTAAAAAATCACAAGAATAAATTACATTTTAAAATATATTCAAATAGAAAGCAGTTATTTTAAATAGTAAAAAGATTTTTTTAAATTTCCTGTTTTCCCTGTACTTTAAATTAAATAAATGCTGGCTCGGTGAGCAGAACAGTAAAAATCTTACTGTTCAAAAACTTTTGACTGGTAGTGTAGATATTTATATATAGAGAGAGAGAAAGAGAGTAGTTAAATTAATTTTCCATGTTTTACACTTTTTAAAATGCAGTGGAATTAAAAACAACATCCCTAAAGATTCAGAACATTCTTGCTCAGCATTTAACACATTATATTTATTCACTGAGCAGACACTTTTATCCAAAGCGACTTACTTTCAGACACAATCATCTGGCACATTAAATAAACGAGGGATTGTGGGAATGAATGCCGTATCTCTGCGGATTTCAATTACCGGCCGGTTTAACCTTAAGGTAACGTTGTGTGTTTTTTGTTGTATGTTAATTAAGCACGTCCACCGTGAGCGGTCCATTACGTTCCTCACCTCGTGTCCGTATCACCGGCGTTCGTTGTCCGTCCTCAAAGCAATTACCTGCCGCTCTGAGACGGTCCAGCTCCGGTCCCTCTGTGGTTTTCTGTGCTTCCGCCGAGATAACAATTTAATTAGAATTGCAGTCGTATTCGCTGAGCGTTAAATGGCACCGGCAGACGCTGTGATCGTTTGCTGCTGTATTACAATTTGCAGGTTTATTAGACGGCCGTGTCGGGATGTGTTTGAACAGCCGATACCTTATCAATGACGGTAAAGGAACGCTGAGTGTGGTATTAATTGTGAAATTCAGCTGGTAGGTCTAGACCTGTTGAAAACAGTCAGAAATCACAAGCCTGGTCTCACAGATGAAATGTGAACCAGTTTTTTTGCTTAAACCTGTTATTATTTCCTGGTCACAAAATGATTATATGTTGACTTCTGTATTATGTATTTTGTTTGCATAATCAAATTGAACACACTGGATGCACATTAGCAGCAAACATGCTGACAAATATGATGCAATGCAATGAAATCTATATAGCCGGCTGCTATTTTTGTCTTGTTTTAATGCATTTAAAAATATGTAAACAAACCTTTCCAAAAATTGTAGGTTGTAAACATTGTTAAAAATGGGGTATATTAATATCCTATTAGTATTAATTTTGTAGTGTTATTTAGTTATAATATTATAGTTTTATTATAATAATATATATATATATAATAATTTATTATAATATTTTTTTTTACTTACTTAGGCAAATTAAAGATTTTTTTCATTTATTTATTTATTTTATTTAATGTCATGTAAAATGTAAATATTTTTTAATCAGATTTCTAGAACATTTTTAAAATGTTGTACTGTGA
The DNA here is from genome assembly GCF_022985175.1 of Labeo rohita. Classification (NCBI taxonomy): domain Eukaryota; kingdom Metazoa; phylum Chordata; class Actinopteri; order Cypriniformes; family Cyprinidae; genus Labeo; species Labeo rohita. Next base: position 37,413,524 of record NC_066883.1, read on the forward strand.
CATAACCAGTGTTGTTTTAGTATTTTTATATACTTTTGTATTTTTTAAATAATATTTTAAATTTGCTGTTATTTTATACATTTCATGTTCATTTAATTTTCAGAGATTTTATGCGTGTTTGTCGTTTTTAATGGAGATGACAAACACGCATAAACACACATTTTTATTATAATAAATTTATAAATAATTTTTTGCCAATTAGATGTTTTTTAGTTTTGAATTAGTTTTTTTTTTCTTTCCAGTTAGTAGTTTTTTTTGTCTGTAATATATGTATTGTATTTAACTTTGAACAATTTGTAATCGTTTTAGTTAATTGTAATGATTTTTTAGTAATTTAGTCATTTTTAGTTGTCATTATTAATTAATTAATTAATTAATTAATTAATTAATTAATTTATTTATTTATTTATTTATTTCCACTTAGTAATTTTAGTTGTTTTTCATTTAATATATGTATTTATTTAAAATTCATTTCAATTAACTTTCTAATTGTAATGATTTTTAGTAATTTAGTTATTTTTGTGTATATATATATATATATATATATATATATATATATATATACCTTTTCAGTTAGAACAGTTTTTTTGTTCAGTTTATATATATATATATATATATATATATATATATAGCTTCATTTTAATTAACAAAAAATATTTTTAATAGTTTTAATGATTTGTAGTAATCTAGTCAATTTTTGTAATGTGTTTGTAATTTTTTTAGTAATTATATATTAATAATATATTACTAAATTCTATTTTTATTTTATTTCTTTCCAGTTAGTAATTTTAAATTTTTTGTTTAATTTTATTTTATTTTATTAAGCTTCATTTCAATTAGCAAACAAAATGTTAATAGTTAATGATCATTTTAAAGATTTTTAGTAATTTATTTAGTAATTTATTTCATTCTAGTAATGTCATTTTTTTTTAATAATTATATATTTTAATAGTTATAGTAAAATTATCATTAACATGCACATTTTTAATGTAATATTTCTATAATATATAATTTATATAATATTTATATTTTGTTACTTCAGCTTAATTTCCATTTTAAAAAAAAGTTTTAATAGTTTAATTTTTTTTTAGTCAACAATTATAACCCTGAACAGAACTGCAGCCAGCATAGTTGTGTCGAAACTGTTTTAGTCTAGTCTTTACATAGCTTATATTACAAGCTGTGATTTTCTAATTAAAACATGCATGTTTATTGATCAGACTGATCCACAGTGGCATGTGTTCTCACTCCCAAACATCTACACAGGACTGAACAAACACACAAAAGCGTCTGGAAAAGCGGGTTTACACAGTCCTTCAGTTTCTGTCGGCGTATGAGGCTTTTTATCAGTCGGTGCAGGAGCGGCGGCCTTTGGAGAGCAATATAAGAGCGAGCGGCGATCAGAATGAACCAATCAAACAACAGCTGCAACATCACAATAGAGAAAAAGTTCAGCTTGAGTTCCATTACATCTGCTTTCTGTCTCATCTCTTCATCTGTAGCTCCTGGCTCTGAGACGGCGCTGGAGTCAGCAGGACCATCGGTGTGGAAACATCTGCCCTCACCTGAACTCATTTACTCAGGAAAAACACACAGCGAGCTTTGATTGTGTCCCGTCAGCTGCAGTTTTCCAGGCCTCGTTCGGGTTTTTGCTGCTTTTCATCCAGCTGGAGTGGAGCGTTTTGGTTCCTGCTGGCTAAATTACAAAACACTAAATCAAGGTGCGTTTATTACTGCAGATCTTTTGCTTTCTTGAGGCCTGTTAAACACATCTTATGTCTGCAGCATCTGAACATTCACTGTATAACTGCATTAGCGGATCTACTTTCTCATTGAAAGCGTGTATGCTGCGTAACATGACTGATGCGTTTGTACACGAGTGTGATTTCTGTATTTTCATTGCATATTTACACTGCATGTAAATTGTTAGAAATCTAAAAATGTGAAACATGTTAGAAATAAATTGTGACAAATTATTATTTTGCTGTTTAGGTTTTTATTTCCATTTTTGTTTTTATTTTTATTATATATTTTTTAAATTTATTTTACTATTTAGGTTTCATTTTTATTTCATTTCATTCATTTATTTATTGTTAATATTTATGTTTTTCATCTAATATTTATAGATGATTCATACATTTGTATATATATGTGTGTGTGTGTGTATACTATTTTGTTTAAATTAGTTTTTAATTTTTCATTTCATTTTTTAATAATTTTATGTGCTTTTGTAATTTTTATTAGTTTTTATTTAATTTAATCTAGGTTTTAGTATTTATTTCAGTTTTATTTATTTATACATCTTTTTCATCTAATATTTATAGATGATTCATACGTTTTTATATATGTGTGTGTATGTACTATTATAGCTTTGTTTTTTTTATTAGCTTTAATTTTTTTTAAGAGTTGTTATGTGCTTTTGTCATTTTAAATTACATTTTTTTTTGTAATAATTATTTTGCTGTTTGGGTTTTATTTTTATTTCCTTTTTTGTTGTTGTTGTTTACTTCCAAGGTAACATTGCTTTTTTTTTTTTTTTTTTTTTTTTTTAGTGATTTTGGTATGTGCTTTTGTCATTTTTATTGTATTTTACTATTTAAGTTTTAATTTTTAATTTTTATTCATTTATTTATACGTTTTCCATTAATATTTATAGATGATTTATACATTTTTATATATGCGTGTGTGTATATACTATTATAGTTTTATGATTTTTTTTTTTTTTTTTTTTTAAATTAGCTTTTTATTTTTCATTTCATTTTTTTAGAGTTTTTTTTGTGCTTTTGTCTTTTTTTTAAATAACTATTTTGCTGTTTAGGTTTTATTTTTATTATAATTTATATATATATATATATATATAATTTTGTTTTTATTTACTTCCAAGGTAACTAATGTGCTTTTGTCATTTGTATTAATTAAATTAATTTAATTTAATTTATTTTAGTATTTAGGTTTTAATTTTTATTGCAGTTTTATTCATTTATTTATGCATGTTTTCCATTAATATTTATAGATGATTTATACATTTTTATATATGCGTGTGTGTATATACTATTATAGTTTTTATGCATTTTTTTTAATTAGCTTTTTATTTTTCATTTTTTGTTTTTATTGTGTTCTGTGATTTTGTCATTTTTATTAGTTTTTATGTTATGCATTTATTTTTTTAATTTTACTATTTCAGTTTTATTTTTTATTAAATTTTAACTTTTATTTACTTCCAAGGTAACATTGCTTTTTTTAGCGATTTATTTATTTATTTTTTGTGTTTTGTAATTTTTATTAGTTTATATTTAATTTTATGTCATTTTTTTTTTCAGTTTTATTCATTTATATGTTTTTCATCTAATAGATGATTTATAGATTTGTAGCACATTTATAGCAGATGAAGCAAGTAACAAAGCTTTGAAAACTTGATTAATCATGAATCAGTGAATCAACTGATTCTTTAAAATGATTCACTCAAACTGTCCAACTAAATCAGACTTTTCAAAACAACTTGAGACAGAGGAATCATTTGATTTGGACAAGTTTTAGTGAATTATTTCAGTGCACTGGTTCCCAAAACAGATTCACTGATAAATGACTCATTACTTTCGTAAGTCTTGTATTGTGTTTTGTAACTACAGTATATACTAATTTATAGTTTGCTGTTATTCTAATTGAGATTTTCATCGTTTTAGTTTACGCTTAGTAGTACTGTAGTCATTTTAGCTTCTTTACATCATTTTTATCATAATGTTTACACTTTCTATAAGTTAATAGACATATTTATTATTGTGTTTAGATGACTGCTGACATCAACTGGAAATGACACTGTTGACGAACTAATGGAAACTGCTGACATCAACTAGAAATGACACTGAGTTTGCACTTCTGCCATGATCAAGACCTCAAAGGTAAATTCACATTACACCTGCAGTAAAACTGACCGAATGGGACGAATGCACCTGGGGACGAGGAGAAAACGCCTGTAAAAGCTCCATTCATCAGGCTGAATTCACGCTCTCAGCCACCGAGGGAGTGCGTCTGTGTTTTTAACCTTTTCTCAGACGTGTTTTAAGCAGGTGTATGTGACAGAAAAAGCTGAAGCGCACAGTAAAGATCAAACGCTCTCTCAGATCTGAGATAAAGCCTCTGAAAGTGCTGGATTTAATAACAGTGTCTGCTAATTGAAATAAACTAAAGGAACAAGCCGACTGAAGCAGCGCATTTGTCCCCTTTATAGTTTGATGTAGGGATGATGTCTATTTTTCAGCCAGATATTCTTGAAAAAGGCGAACAAGCGTCTAAATATGAATACAGAGGTTTTTCAATTTAATTCAGAGTTGATATAATTCAGTTCAGTAACTGTTCATCAATAATGAAACAAGTTTAAATATATTTCTATAGGAATTTATGCAAGACAGATGAAAGATAGTGTCATTATTCTCAGTTCAGTTGATTCAGATCAGTTCAATCACTTTATCTATGTTACATAGTTTCGTTTTTCAGCTCAGTTCAGTTCAGTGTTGATTCAGTTCGGTTTAAAAATTTAGCGTTACAAAGTGTCATTTTTCAGCTCAGTTCAGTTCAATTCTGATTCAGTTGAGTTGTGTTGATTCAGTTCAGTTCAAACACTGTCAATGTTACATAGTTTCATTTTTCAGCTCAGTTCAGTTCAGTGTTGATTCAATTCAGTTCAATAACTTAGTGCTACAATGTGTCATTTTTCAGCTCAGTTGAGTTGTGTTGATTCAGTTCAGTTCAAACACTGTCAATGTTACATAGTTTCAGTATTCAGCTCAGTTCAGATTAGTGTTGATTCAATTCGGTTCAATACCATAGTGCTAAAAAGTGTCATTTTCCTGCTCAGTTCAGTTGATTCAGTTGAGTTGTTAATTCATTTCATTTCAATCACTATGTAAATATTACATAGTTTCGTTTTTCAGTTTAATTCAGTTCAGTGTTGATTCAATTCAGTTCAATAACTTAGTGCTACAGTGTCATTTTTCAGCTCAGTTCAGATGATTCAGTTGAGTTGTGTTGATTCAGTTTAGTTCAATCACTATGTCCATGTTACATTGTTTCATTATTTCAGCTCAGCGCAGTTCAGATCAGTGTTGATTCAATTCAGTTCAATAACTTAGTGCTAAAGTGTTATTTTTCAGCTCAGTTCAGTTCGATGTTGATTCAGTTTAGTTCAATCACTGTCAGTGTTACATAGTTTCATTATTTCACAATTCAATTCAGTGTTGATTCAATTTCTTTTAACAACATAGTGTTACAAAGTGTCATTTCATCTGCTCAGTTTAGTTGATTCAGTTGAGTTGTTGATTCAGTTCAGTTCAGTCACTATGTCAGTGTTACATAGTTTCATTTTTTCAGCTCAAATCAGTTCAGTGTTAATTCAGTTCATTAACTATCAGTGTTACAAAGTGTTATTTTTCAGCTCAGTTCAGTTCGATGTTGATTCAGTTCAGTTCAATCACTGTGTCAGTGTTACATAGTTTCAGATTTCAGCTCAATTCAGTTCAGTGCTGATTCAATAACTTAGTGTTACAAAGTGTCTTTTCAGCTCAGTTCAGTTGATTCAGTTGTGTTGATTCAGTTCAGTTCAGTCACTACATCAGTGTTACATAATTTCTTTATTTCAGCTCAGTTTAGTTCAGTGTTGATTCAGTTCGGTTCAGTAACTTAGTGTTACAAAGTGTTATTTTTCAGCTCAGTTCAGTTTGATGTTGATTCATTTGAGTTGTGTTAATTCAGTTCAGTTCAATCACTATGTCAGTGTTACATAGTTTCATTTTTTCAACTCAATTCAGTTCAGTGTTGATTCAATTTGGTATAACAACTTGGTGTTACAAAGTGTCATTTTTCTGCTCAGTTCAGTTAATTCAGTTGAGTTGTTGATTCAGTTCAGTTCAGTCACTATGTCAGTGTTACATAGTTTCATTTTTTCAGCTCAATTCAGTTCAGAGTTGATTTAATTCAGTTCCAAAACTGTGTCAATGTTACATAGTTTAATTTTTCAGCTCAATTCAGTTCAGTGTTGAGTCAGTTCGGTTCAGTAACTTAGTGTTACAAAGTGTCTTTTCATCTCAGTTCAGTTGATTCAGTTCAGTTCAGTCACTACGTCAATGTTACATTGTTTCATTATTTCAGCGCAATTCAGTTCAGTGGTGATTCAGTTCAATGACACTGTTACAAAGTGTACATTTTCAGCTCAGTTTAGTTCGATAATGATTCATTTGAGTTGTGTTGATTCAGTTCAATCACTATGTCAATATTGCATAGTTTCATTTTTATAGCTCAATTCAGTTTAATGACTGTCAGTGTTATAAAGTGTCATTTTTCAGCTCAGTTCAGTTCGATATTAATTCAGCTCAGTGTTGAGTCAGTTCAGTCACTGAGTCAGTGTTACATAGTTTCATTTTTTTTCAGTTCAGTTCAGTGTTGATTCAGTTTGGTTCAATAACATTGTCAGAGATGTAAATTTAGTGTCATTATTCAATTTTTTTTTTCTCATCAGATGGTGTAATTTCAGTTAAACTGAAAATAATACTGAATATTAATTGTTTTTTAACACCCAAACGTCATTATATTCACCAGTTTGGTTGCTGCAGTCTGTGTGCTGTTGTTTCTGAGGGTCATTTCGTGTCACTGATGTGCTTCTCTGCAGCTGGAGGGACGAGTGTGTGTGTTTGTGTGTGTGTGTGTTTCCGGCAGTGGAGTAATGATCCGTGCAGCAGGTATCCTGTGCTGTTTATCCCCAGAGCGATCTCAGCCAGAGACTCAGCTAATAATAAACGGCACACGCCGCTCTTCAGATGAGCAGACGGCAAACTTACACCACAGCTGACGGGCCTGCAGTCTTCTGGATTCTCTTCTGATTTATTTGTTGTTGCTTTTATTGTTCTTTTATTTGTTGTTTATATATAATAATTGACTTTTTACTTTTTCTGTTTTTCACTAGTTTCTCAGCACAAATACAGCCATGGTAGCTGACATGGTACTATAGTAACTATAACTATAAACTATAGGAACTATAAACAAACAACTCCCATGTGATATTTTAATATTATTTATATACTGTTATAGATGTTATTAATGAACTTTTTTTTATTTTCATTATTTTATTTTCAAATTTTGTTATATGCTTATTTTATTTTGTTTTATTATTATTTTTTTTAATATTACTACTTGGGTTATTTTGAATTTTTTTTCAGTTTATTTTGTTTTAGTTTTTATTTATCTCCAGTTAGTAACTTTAGTGCTTCAGCTTCAACTCCAAATGTATTTCAGTTAATTGCCAAGCAAACATCTTATTTTTAATATACATTTTTATTTTATTTTAATTTTTAGTAATTTTATGTGCTTTATTATTTTTTTTATATTACTAATTTTTTAAAATTTTATTTCAGTTTGAGTTTCATTTTTTTTATTTTCAGTCAGTATTTTTATTGCTTCAACTTAAGCTTATTTCAGTTAATTGCCAAGCAAACATCTAATGTTTCATATATATTTTTATTTTATTTACATTTTTAGTAATTTATGTAATTTAGTAATTATTTTTTAATATTACTAAATATGTTCAATTTGACTTTTTTTGTCTAACTGTCTCTGTCTTAGTTTGTTTTTGTTTTTATTTATTTCCATATTTTAATTTTAGTATTTAATTGCCGAACAAAAATTTCTAATTTTTAATTTACATTTTAATTTAATTTTAATTTTTAGTAAATTTGTTAATTACTTTTTTATTATTCTTTTTTAAAATAGTACTAAATATTTTTTTTTTCAGTTTCAGTTCCATTTTCATTTTTATTTATTTCCAGTCAGTCATTTTAGTGCTTTATCTTATTTCAGTTACCAAGCAAACATTTCTCATTTTTAATATTGTTAATATGTTTAATTGGCTTTTATTTTTATATTTTAGTTTAAAATTGTATTCTATTTTATTGTAATTTTATGTGCTTATTATGTGCTTTTATTATTATTTTTTTAATTATTACTATATAACTTTAATTTATTTAGTTCAGTTTTCCTTTTTATATTTTTTCCATATATTTTAATTAAAGTGCTTCAACTTATTTCTGTTAGTTGCCAAAAAAATCTCATTTTCAGTTAGTCAATTTAAAAAAAAAATATATATATATATATATACAGTACCGTTCAAAAGTTTGGGGTCGGTACATTTTTATTGTTTCTTTTTTCGTTTTTATTGGGTTTTTTTTTGTTTTTGTTTTTTTAAGAAATTAATACTTTTATTCACCAAGGATGTATTAAGTTAATAATCAAAAGTTTAATAAAAGTTAATAATAAATAATTTACATTGTTATAAAATATTTATATTTTGAATAAACACTGTACTTTTTAAACTTGTTATTCATGAAAGAATCCTGAAAAAAAAACAAAAACACAGGTTCCAAAAAATATTTGGCAGCACAACTGTTGATATTATCCAACATTGATCATTCTAATAATAAATCCGCATATTAGAATGATTTCTATATTTTCTATATTTTTAATCAAATAAATGCAGCCTTGATGAGCATAAGAGACTTCTTTAAAGACTATTACAAGTCTTACTGACCCCAAACTTTTGAACGCTAGTATATATATATATATATATATATATATACAATATGCATTATGTTTATTCATAGCAACTTGTATTGCTATAAATTTTACAATTTATTGCATACAGTGGGAATTGAACTCATGAGCCTTAATTGGCCACATGTAATATTTTAACAAACCAAAATAGTTTTATTTTTCATTTTAGTTGCATCTATCAATCTATCGTCTTTCTGTTTATAGATCATTACAGATTCTACCGAGGCATTACTTAAAAAAGTTTGATTTTTAGTTTGCCCAAAAGTGAGTGAATGAGTGCATCAGTTAAACATGGATTATCATTTCATTGAAATTCTGTCTGCAATTACCGAAAAAAAGAGCGCGCGGTTATGCAGTTATCACACGGCGTGTGGCAGCTATCAGTCACCTTTGAAATTTGCATCTTAAGCGATTAGGATCTTACTTTTAAATGTCACTCTCTGTTCTTCAAGGCGATGTGCCCTCTCTATGGATGTCATCTTCAAAAACTTATTAAAAAGACTCGCAACTGATCTCTCTGATTTTCAATTTCAGATTAAGATGTTCTGGAGAACAGAAGTTTGCAGCAGCGGTGGTTCTGTGCAGGTCATTTGCATAAAATCACACTGAGTTATGAGTTACAGGCGCTTTAGTGGAAACACGCTCTGTTCTGGGACACACTCTGGGAATTGAACGGCCTGCTTATCGGGATAATTGCTCTTCGGAGACGGATGTATTCAGTGGCTTTCAGAAGCCGTGAATGCACCTTCCACAGGCTGGAAACAACATGTGTGGCTTTGGACTTTGTGGTTTTTAAAATGCGAATCCTTCAAGCCTCAAGTTAAAAAAATTGGCGTAAGTGACGTTGCGTGATTCTCTCCGCATGGAGAAATTTTTCAGAGGGCGCCGTGTAAGAAAAACAGCACAATGAAACTCAGACAAACACTTCAGAATGAAATCTGGTTCTGGATTACAATAGGTTTTCCTTCTGCAAAAATACAGACGGCGTAAATTAGTTCACAGCTCAACCTACAACGTGTTGAGAAGTGCAGACGTGTAAAGATTTAATAGTGTTTTGTATATGTGAGTTTCTTTCACTTAAAGAACAAGAACAGCAGAGCCCGCAGGGGTGATATAGTTTTCTTTGTTACACGACAGGTTTAATTTCAGTAATTTTAGTTTTTAACAGGAAAATATGCATGCTATAGGTCTAACATCTTTTCTGACAGGTTTGCATGGATGCATAGATGATAAAAGAATGTGCATTTTTGGGTGAATTATATCATTTCTGCACCTACAAATCTTTTGCAGACATAAATATTTTTTGTCAAACACTCTCCTGGTCTCTATTGGTCAGACAAACGGATAGTCCCGCCCCAAACTCACGCTATTAGTTGAGCCATGGGAGGAACAATTATTATGGGGTATGGACTCACATTTTGACCAGAAATTACCATTTAAAGTCAAAAATGCATTAATAATTTTTTTTTTTTAAAAAAACAGATGTTTACTGATGGACTGGAGTGGTGTGGATTACTTGTGGATTATTATGATGTTTTTATCAGCTGTTTGAACTCTCATTCTGACGGCACCCATTCACTGGATCCATAGGTGAGCAAGTAAAGAAATGCTACATTTCTAAATTTCATGTCCAAGTGAGAAAACAGTCCAAATTTCAAAGAGGGAAGGTCAAAATTAGTTTTATTTTACTATCATATTATTATTTTTTTAAAAAAGACTATTAAAGTAGTATTTTTAAAAGTATTTTTCTCCTATATATTAGGTCTCTAAGCCCTTCTTTGATTAAATCAATAAATAAATAAATAAACAAATTTTATTTCAAGTTACAATGGCAAAATTTCTCATTTTCAGTTAGTTTAACTTGGGGGAAAAAACTAATCTAAAATAATTAGCTAATTATACAAATGAATAATGTTTTTTTTTTTTAAATTGTAAAAAATAATAAAAATGTCAAAACCACAACAAAATAACTAAAAATTTAAAAATTAAGTAAAATTAAAAAGAAAATCCCCAAAATAATTAATTCAAAATATTAACAAAAACTATCATAGTATATCCATATGAAAATAACACACAAGTTACTTTGCATTTTAATCCAGGCATTGTTCCATATATATGAAAAAAAGCAATTATTTACTTACCCTCGTGACTTTATTGTATAAACGTTTTTCAAAATATCTTGTTTTTCTTCCAGATGCCAGTCTGAAATGCTTTGTGTTTTCCTCACACAGACAGAACTCCACCCTCTTGGTCCCCTCCGTGCTAATTAAAATTAACGGGTGATTGTAGGGCGCGCCGGGCGATCGTTAATCTCGCTGGAAAAGCTGTGTCCGACACGGCTGAATTACAGTTCATGCCGAAGAAAATTACAATCCTCCCTCCTCCGCAAGCTAATGAAATATGTATATTAACCGGAAAAAATAGCTGACCTTTGATTCACACATGTTCAGTAATGGCTGTGCTAATTACAAACTAATTGCATGTCACCAGACGAGCCATTCATGATAAGTGTCCGCACCTCATCACAGCTCTGTAAAGCTCTTCGTCATGCTAGAACTTCTACTGACTCAAATATTTATTTCTCATGCTTGTTACATTAGGACTATACATGCACTGTTTGGCTGTAACAGTGAGTATCTTTGTTTATTCCAATGCAAATGTTGCCCAGCGGAATTTTTTGTAAGTGCAATAAATTGAAACCATGATATTTAATAGTGATGATGAACTGAGAAATGAATTGAAATTATTTTTTGTCATAATCAGATGCGGGATATGGAGAGCAACATTTATTTAAAGCAGATATGGACGGATGGATGGATGGATGGATGGATGGATGGATGGATGGATGGATGGATGGATGGATGGATGGATGGATGGACGAACATGGGATGGATGGATAGAGGGATGATGGACTGATGGGCGAACAGATGGATAACTGGACAGATAGATGCATGGATGCAGAGACTGATGGATGGAAGGACAGATGAATGGACAGACAGACGATGGATGGATTAACAAACGGATGGATAGAGGGATGATGATGGATAAACAGATGGATGGACAGATGGAAGGACTGATGGACAGGTAGATGGATGGACAAATGGACAGATGAGTAATTAGGGGAATGATGGTTGGATGGACAGACAGGTGGATGGATAGCTGGATAGATAGACGCATGGATGGAAGGACAGACAGACGATGGATGGATTAACAAATGGATGGATAGAGGGATGATGATGGATAAACAGATGTAAGGACTGAGGGACAGGTAGATGGATGGAGGAATGGACAGATGGATGGATAGAGGAATGATGAATGAACAGATGGACGGATGACAGATGGACTAATGATGGATGGATGGACAAATGGACAGATGAGTAATTAGGGGAATGATGGTTGGATGGACAGACAGGTGGATGGATAGCTGGATAGATAGACGCATGGATGGAAGGACAGACAGACGATGGATGAATTAACAAATGGATGGATAGAGGGATGATGATGGATAGACAGATGTAAGGACTGAGGGACAGGTAGATGGATGGAGGAATGGACAGATGGATGGATAGAGGAATGATGAATGAACAGATGGACTAATGATAAATGGATGGATGGCTGGATGGATGGACAGATGGATGGATGAATGAACGAACAAATGGACAGATGAGTAATTAATAGGGGAATGATGGATGGATGGATAGACAGATGAATGGACAAATTGATGGATGGATGGACAGATAGATGGATGAATGGCTGGATGGACAGACAGCCGATGGATGGATAGAGGAATGATGAATGGATAGACAGATGGACCACTCGATAGATGGACAGATGAATGGATGGTTGAATGGACAGATCGATGGATGGAGAGCTGGAGGGATGAATGAATGGACAGATTAATTAATAGCGGAATGATGGATGATCGATGGATGAATAGATGGATGGATGGATGAACAGATGAATGGATGGAAGGACTGATGGACAGATGGATGGATAGAGGAATGATGAATGAATGGACGACTGGACAGATGGATTGTTATTGGAATGATGGATGGATGGACTGATGGATTGATGGACGGACGAACAGACAGAAGGATGGATTGATGGATGAATGGACGGATGAATAGATAGATGGACTGATGGATGGATGGATGGATGGACAGACAGTTGGATGGTCAAAGGAGGGGCGAACGGCGGGCTGGATGGATGGATGAATAGACAGGCGGGCGGATGAACAGACAAAGATTGATTGATATTGGATGGCTGGACAAACGAATAGACAGATGGATTGATAGATGGATGGATGGTCGAATGAGGGACGGACGGGCGGCTGGATGGATGGATGAATGGATGGGCAGACCAACAAAGAAGGATGGACTGATGGACTAATGGATGGACTGATAAATGGACGGATGGATTAATAGGTGAATGATGGATGGATAGATGGACAGAGGACTGGATGGATGGATGGATAGATGGATTGATATTGGAAAAAGGGTATGGATGAATGGATGGACAGACAGATGGATGGTCGAAGGAGGGACGGACGGCCGGCCGGATGGATGGATGCATGGACGGATGGATGTATTAATGATTGATAGTTGGACTGACGAAAGGACAGGTGGATTGATAGAGGAATGATGCATGTACGGATGGACAAATCAATGGACACATGGGTGGATGAATGGATGGACGGATGTATAGATGGACAGATGCATAGATTGATAGATAAATAGACTGATAGACTGATAAATAGATAGACAGAATGATAGATGGATGGACTTCTGAAGTAAAAAATGCCATGTTGTTTTTAAGTGTCTATTGCTAGTAAATGGGAGTGACTGGAGAAGAGCACTGGGGTAATTGCTCTAATTGCATTGCCTGGGGTTTAGCACTGCATTGTCTCTATTTACTGACAATCTTCCTTCCATTCAACCTGCTTGATACGGTTGTAAAATGAAATCTAAAGCACCAAATAGAGAGAATAATTTTAAGCTGTTGTCACTAACACATCTCGAACACGCCTGATCGAATTTATTTGCATGGATAGAGAAAAGTCTGTATAATTGCTGCTTTTAAAATTCATTTCTGCTGCTCTCTCTCCCACAGGTCTGCCTGACTTATTCCACTTACTGAATCACTGACACGAGAGAGAAAGAGAGAGATAAAGCTTTTTTTAAAAAAATCAAAACGGGCCTAACAGCACAAACCGCATGACTGACTGACTAAACGACAGCCACCTGTTCGGCTAACGGCCGTTGAGGGAGAAAAATCAGACTGACATACAAATACTGACTCAGAAAGCAGAAATGCACTCTGGGGCATGTTTGCGATCTCAGGAAGTGACATCATACATGTTCATGAGCTGCCGTGTCCCCTGAATGCGGTCACCGGGGAGCCTGAGACGCGCCTATCAAAGGAGTCTTTATGCGGCACCAAACAAACAAACTTCATGTTTTATTCAGCGTGAGGTTTGAGAAACGTCTAACCGCACTCATCTGCATGAATTATAAATGCTGCACGCTTAAATTTTACTACATCTACTAGTCGCTTAATGAAAACGCAGCTTGGAAATCACCCTTCGGTATGCCTTGGGTGTCGTCGTTTACTTAACGACATTTCATGGGAAAGGAAATCGAGAGCGGCCCGACAGACAGCCTCCATAAAGGGGTCGTAAGGGCCGGGAATAACAAATTGCTCCCTAATGGCTCTTTCTGTGGATTTAATTTATCTCTGCCTTTCCTTTTTATCGATACTGACCCGATCATTTCCATCTGATGCGTGTAAGAATCAATCATCTGTCCGCTCTGGAATTATGTAGCTTACAGCTGCACTATAAAGCAAATCATTTCCAACATATCATTTCTCATGTTAGTCATTTCACATTCAAAGAGCTTAGCTGATAATAACAGAGGTCATTTTAATGTACAAGCACAAATTATGATTGTTTTTCATACCTCAAGAAACCTTGAAGAACATTATAATCGACTTCTAGGAGCAAATAGTAGTAAAAAGTGTAGAACAAGACTTTTGTAACAGTCAAATTTATGTGTATTTTAACTGCTTTTCACAATACACTTATTTCGGTTTTGTTCCAATAAGAGATTTACATATTGTTTGGTTTTGCTCAATGGCAAGATTTAAATATTGGTCAGTTTTTTTTTGTTGTTTTTTTTTTTCCTTTTAGAGATTTGATTTACATGTTGTATTAATATATTTAAATGTCTGTCAGTTTTCTTTTAATAAGTGATTTGAGTGTATTGGTCATTTTTGTTCTTTTGAAAGATTTAAATATTGATTGGTTTTGTTCAGTTACAAGATTTTAATACTGGTCAGTTTTGTTCTATTAGAATATTTCAATATAAATGGTATTACATTAAGAGAGTTTTGTTATGTTAAGAGATTTAAATATTGGTCAGTTTTGTTTTAATGTATTTAAATATTAGTCGATTTTATTTAAGAGATTCAAATGTCAGTTGTTTTTTCTGGGAACGAACTTAAATAGTTGGTTTTGTTCTATTAAGAGATTTAAATGTTGTTTTATCTTTTAATAAGAGATTTAAATATCGGTTGTTTTGTACTATTAAGAGATTTAAATGTTGTTTTTCTTATTAAGAAATGTAAATATTGGTTAGTTTTGTTCTGTTAAGAGATTTAAAAGTCTTTTTTTCCACTGTTAATATAAATATCGGTATCGGTTTAAATATCGGTCAGTTTTGTTTCAGTAGATTTTAAAATCGGATGAAAATGTCCTTTTAAGACATATAAATATTGGTCAGTTTTGTTTGATTAGGAAATTTTATTTATTTATTTATTTTGTTAAAATATTTCAAAATTTGTTGATTTTGTTCTAATAAGAGTTTTAAATATCGGTCAGTTTTCTTTTAGTAGATTTAAATAGCGGTCCATTGTGGTCTTTTAATATATTTAAAAATTGATCGTATTTGTTCAGTTAAGAGATTTAAATGTCAGTTGATTTTTTTTTTTTTTTTTTTTTCTGGGAAAGAACTAAAATATGGTTGATTTTATTCTATTAAGAGATTTAAATATTGGCTGTTTTTTTTTTTTTTGTTTTTTTGTTTTAATAAGAAATTTAAATATCAGTTTTGTACTATTGAGAGATTAAAATGTTGTTGTTTTTCCCATTAAGACATGTAAATATCAGTTGGTTTTGTTCTGTTAAGAGTTTAAAATGTCTTTTTTTTTTTCCACTGTTAAGAGTTTTACATATCAGTATCGGTTTAAATATCGGTTTTGTTTCAATACATTTAAATATTAGTTGAATATGTCATTTCAAGACATTTGTATATTGGTCGATATTGTTTGATTGGGAAATTTAAATATCACTTTTAAATTTGTTGATTTTGTTCTATTAAGAGTTTTAAATATCTGTCAGTTTTGTTTCAATAAATTTTTATATCAATTATGTTCTTTTTAAGATATTTAAATATTGGTCAGTATTGTTCAGTGAAGAGATTTAAATGTCAGGTTTTTTTCTGTTAAAAGACTTGATACTAGTTGGTTTTGTTCTGTTTGAGATTGAAATACTGATCAATTATGCTCTGTTAAAGATTTAAATATTTATTTTTAATCGTTGTGTTTGTTCTATTCAAAGATTTAAACATTAAGAGTATTACGAGATTTTAATGTCATCTTAGTTTCCTGTTAAGAAATGTAAATATCGGTTGGTTTTGTTCTATTAAGAGATTTAAATATCGGTCAGTTTTGTATTAATAGGAGATTTAATTATTGATTGTTTTGTGCTGCTCATAAATTGAAATATCGGTTGTTTTCTGCTATTCAGAAGTTCAAGTATCGATTGGTGTTGTTCTGTTAAGAGATAATGTTGGTTGTTGTTGTTGTTTTTCTGTTAAGAAGTGTTAATATCGGTTGGTGTTGTTTTATTAAGATATTTAAATGTTGGGGGGGGGTTTCCATTAAGAAATGTACATATCGGTTTGTTTTGTTTCATTAACACATTTAAATATTGATTGGTTTTGTTCTGAGTAAGAGTAAGCAATGCTCAAGAAGTACTACCAAAATAGTCTTCGTGATCATCACATGTGAAAAAGTCTGATGCTCTGACACACGCCTGAGTGTTTAAAAGTAATGAAGGGATTTTGATTTTGGAAATTAGATCATCAAATCTGGCATGTGAACGGTGGGATGCATTGAGGAACGAGTTTTCAATGGGATTTCAAAGTAAGAGTTTTCGAACGAGTCTGTGTGATTTGTCAGATCTGTCAGGATGCTCCTCTGCAGAAGATGACAAGGTTCTGTTCGGGGTCCCAAAAACATTGCATAAATGATTCATGATGCACTTTATAAAGAGATCTGTCAAAACCAAAGAACCAGATCTGCTGAGAAAAATTATTTGGACACCTAAAAATGACTGAATGACAGGCTGCGTAAAATGAAGTGCAATTATTGTACATCTTTCTTTACAAAAGTTTACAAAACAAAGCTTCTTGGGTTGCAAATGCTAAAACAACAGATGTAGTGTTAAACATCCAGACTTGAGAATTGACTTCATACATCCGCTAAAAAGCACTATAAGTTGATTAAAAGACATTGATACTTCAAACGTAATTAAGAAAAGTGAAATTAGTGAAGAAACACTTGATCTAATGAATGACGCTGTACATTCAAGTTAAGAATGAATTGGCGATATCATGAAAAAAGTCAATTCTGCAGACTCCTGCTCGGTTTATGTAATTGCATATGAAGTGCATGTAGTTTGTTTCTGTATATAATTAGACATAGATGCTGTAATTTAGAGTCTCCTGCAGCTGCATACAGGTGAGAGTCACTGTAAACAATCCTGGACGTGTTTTCATTCACACAGACCTGGAAAACTTTGTTAACTGTGTGGAAAATAATTACTGGCACCATAATTATACAGAAATGTGCATGTGCATTAAACTGTACAATATTGTGTCAAAAGAGCTCTTATCATGATAATTATATTGACTATGAAAACATGCTGTAATATTTTACTGCTCAAACTTCTATTATAAAAATTTCTGGGGAGTTCTGGTGTCAGAGATACAGTTGTTTCTTAAAGGATTTAGAAATGTGGTTACATTGCATTTCCTTGAGTTAATTCATTAACATTAACAAAGGGCAATGCATTTATCACAGTATGAATCTTTAATATTAGTGAATAAGAAAAATACAACTAAAATGTTCATGTGAGCTTATATAACATTACAAAACTAAAAACTACACACACACACACAAAAATCACTATTTTACTACTGATTTACTGATTTCAGTCATTCTACTTTAAAATGTCACATTGAAATGTCGCTTCAAAATGTCAGCTTTTTTCTATTAAGAGATTGAATTACATGTTGTATTAATATATTTAAATGTCTGTCAGTGATTTGAATGTATTGCTTGGTTTTGCTGTTGAAAAGATTTATTTACCTTTTGGTTTTGTTTTGAAAGACTTAAATATCAGTATTTTTTCTTATTTTGAAAGATTGAAATATTAATCAGTTTTGTTCAGTTACAAGATTTTTATACTGGTCAGTTTTGTTCTATGAAGATACAGAAATCTAAATTTAAGTTTTGTTCTGTTAAGAGATTTAAATGTCGTTTTTTTTCCCTGTTAAGGGATTTAAATATTGGTCTGTTTTGTTGATTAAGTCATTTAAATGTCAGTTGTTTTTTCTGGTAAAAGACTTAAAGCGTACTTGGTTTTGTTCTATTAAGAGATTTAAATATCGGTTGTTTTTTGTTTTAATAAGAGATTTAAATATCGGTTGTTTTATACTTTTAGGAGATTCACTATAATTTCAGTCGTTCTACTTCAATCTAAATGTCATTTCAAATTGTCAGCTTTTTCTATTTAGAGATTTGATTTACATGTATTCACAAATTTTAATGTCTATCAGTTTTCTTTTAATAAGTGATTTGAATATCAGTTGGTTTTGTTCTATTGAGAGACTTAAATATCAGTAATTTTTCTTCCTTTGAAAGAGTGAAATATTGTTCAGTTTTGTTCAGTTACAAGATTTTAATACTGGTCAGTTTTGGTCTATTAAGATATTTAAATATAAATGTTGTTGCATTAAGAGATTTAAATATCGGTTGGTTTTGTTCTGTTAAGAGATTTAAATGTCGGGTTTTTTCCCTGTTAAAAGATTGAAATATTTTTGTTGATTAAGTCATTTAAATGTCAGTTGTTATTATTATTATTTTTTTTTTTTTTCTTCTGTTAAAATATTTTAAAATTAGTTGGTTTTGTTCAGTTAAGAGATTTAAATATCGGTCATATGTTTTAATATATTTAAATTTCGGTCGATCTTGTTTTAGACATTTAAATGTCAGTTGTTGTTTTTTTAAAAGACTTAAAGCCTAGTTGGTTTTGTTCTATAAGAGATTTAAATATTGGTTGTTTTTTGTTTTAATAAGAGATTTAAATATCGGTTTTGTACTATTAGGAGATTCACTACTATTTCAGTCATTCTACTTCAAAATGTCAGCTTTTTCCATTTAGAGATTTGATTTACATTTACAAATTTTAATGTCTGTCAGTTTTCTTTTAATAAGTGATTTGAATGTATTGGTTGGTTTTGTTCTGTTGAAAGATTTGAATATCAATTGGTTTTGTTTTGAGAGACTTAAATATCAGTAATTTTTCTTCTTTTGAAAGACTGAAATATTGATCAGTTTTTTGTTCAATTACAAGATTTTAAATCAAGTAGTCAGTTTTGTTCTATTAAGATATTCAAATATAAATGTTATTGCATTAAGAGATTTAAATATCAGTTGGTTTTGTTCTGTTAAGAGATTTAAATGTTGTTTTTTTCCCTGTTAAGAGATTTAAATATTGGTCCATTTTTGTTGATTAAGTCATTTAAATGTCAGTTTGTTTGTTTTTGTTTTTTTTGTTTTTTTTTTGTTAAAATATTTAAAAATTAGTTGGTTTTGTTCAATGAAGAGATTTAAATATTGGTCATATTTGTTTTAATATTTAAATATCGGTTGATTTTGTTTTAGAGATTTAAATGTCAGTTGTTTTTTCTAGTAAAAGACTTAAAGCGTAGTTCGTTTTGTTCTATTAAGAGATTTAAATATCGGTTGTTTTTTGTTTTAAAAAGAGATTTAAATATCGGTTGTTTTGTACTTTTAGCGGATTTCAGTCGTTCTACTTCAGTCTAAATGTCACTTCAAAATGTCAGCTTTTTCTATTTAGAGATTTGATTTACATGTATTCACAAATTTTAATGTCTGTCAGTTTTCTTTTAATAAATGATTTGAATGTATTCGTCGGTTTTGCTCTGTTGAAAGATTTAAATATCAATTGGTTTTGTTCTATTGAGAGACTTAAATATCAGTAATTTTTCTTCTTTTGAAAGACTGAAATATTGATCCGTTTTGTTCAATTACAAGATTTTAATACTGGTCAGTTTTGGTCTATTAAGATATTTATATATAAATGTTATTGCATTGAGAGATTTAAATATCGGTTGGTTTTGTTCTGTTAAGAGACTTAAATGTCGTTTTTTTCCCTGTTAATAGATTTAAATATTTTTGTTAAGTCATTTAAATGTCAGTTGTTATTTATTTATTTATTTTTAAATATTTTAAAATTAGTTGGTTTTGTTCAGTTAAGAGATTTAAATATCGGTCATATTTGTTTTAATATATTTAAATAACGGTCTAACGGTCAATTGATTTACTCGCAATTTCATTTGTTGTTTATGTATTTTTTATTTATTTATTTTCTTTTGCCATCTCAATGGAAATCAGAATATTGTCTTTTGTTTTCCACAGTCAGTCATACAGAATTGGAACAACACTAGGGTGAGTAAATAATGATTTAATTGATTTAATAGCATATTTAATTCATGTGTCAGAGTGATGATGAATAATAATTAAGACTAAATAGTTTAAAAAAAAAAAAAAAACTCATTAAGATCATGTTACGGCTCTGCATTTGTGTTGTGTTACATTGCATTTCCTACTAATTAATTTATTAACTAATATAACAATGGAAATCAGAATATTGTCTTTTGTTTTCACAGAAAAAGTCCGTCATAAAATGGTTTATTTATGCATTTATTTTATTTAATTTTATTTATTTATTTATTTAATTTTATTGTATTATATATTAAATGAAATAACAATTAATAAAAATGTTTAAATGGAAAAGAAAATTTTCAGTACATTACTGTCGGGAAAAAAATAAAAAATAAAAAATCTGGTTTAAAATGACTGAACAATACCAGAGGTAAACGCATTATTTTTAAAAATTCAATTTGTCCATTTTTTAAAATGTTTTAAAAGCTTTTCAGTTATATTGGGAACATTGTTTTAAATGTTCTCTAAACGTTTTAGAAATAAATGAACATCCCATGAACAATGCGTAAAAACCATTTTTGTGTGACGCAAATATTATATGATTATTTTATCATATATATATATATATATATATATATTATTTATTTATTTATTTATTTATTTATTTTTTTTTTTTTTTTTTTTTTTTTTGCCAATACAGTGGAATCAGAATAATGATGTAATGTAAAATTTAATTTTACATGTAGAGTGATGATGAAAAATAATTAAGACTAAATAGAGTTTTAAAAAAAAAACTCATTAAAATCATGTTCAGGCTCTGCATTTGTGTTTGTGTTACACTGCATTTCCTACTAGTTAATTTATTAACTTATATTGACAAAGTGCAATGCATTTGTCACAGTATGATTTTAAAATGTAAAATCTTTAAAAAGTTTATTTATTTATTTATTTTATTTTTTTATTTTTTTGCCAATACAATGGAAATCAGAATATTGTCTTTTGTTTTCCACAGACGAAAATCAGTCATACAGATTTGGAACAACACCAGAGTGAGTAAATGATCATTTAATTGATTTTAACACAGCATATTTAATTTCACGTGTCAGAGCGATGATGAAAAATGATTAAGACTAATTAGAGCTTTAAAAAACTCATTAAGATCATGTTCAGGCTCTGCATTTGTGTTTGTCGCCCAGCTTCTCATCTTATATTTGTTATTGGAACAGATTACATTAATATGTAACTTATAATATGACGCAGTAAAACAGGAAACAGCCTGATTCTGTTTCCTGTATTGAGTTTTAAATGTGAGGAGTTATAGTTGAGCGTCTGGGGATTTGAAAATGAGAGAACATGAACTAAAAGACATCAAAGTGTGTGTGTGATGAGGTTTTGTCTCCTGCAGTGAGTATCTTGAGGGCGAGTGTTTCGCTCAAACAAGCTTGTGTTCTCTGTAATCTAAAGTCGTCTGTCCGTCTGTCAGTCATGTGTGTGTCTGTCTGTGATCATTGGTCTCTAATCTCTCATTCTGTTGGATGAGTAAATGTGTCTGAAGTCAAACCGCTGTGACAGTTTTCACAGTTTTCTGTGTCAGAGATGCTGCTGCTTCTATTCCTGTCTGAGATTCACAAACATCTTTACATGCTTTACACAGAGACGTAAGGTGCAAAACAGACTCTGAATTTTTTTTTTTTTGTGTATATGTATAAATATAATTTATATTCGCTCTTACCAGAGTAGTTGCTAAAGCTTCAGATGTTGTGCATCAGAAAACAAAATATTTTATGAGCTGATTTTTTTGATCATGTTATATGAAATGTTTATTGTTTGTTTGTTTGTTTGTTTCTTCTGACAATTAATAAAAATGTTTAAATGGAAAAGAAAAATTTCAGTACGTTACTGTCGGAAAGAAAAAATAAATAAAAAATCCGGTTTAAAATGACCGAACAATACCAGAGGTAAAAGCATTATTTTTAAAAATTCTATTTGACAAGCTTTTTGGTTATATTGGGAACACATGTTTTAAATGTTCTCTAAACGTTTTAGAAATAAATGAACATCCCATGAACAATGCGCAAATAACATTTTTGTCTGATGCATATATATATATATATATATATATATATATATAATCTCTTACATAATATAAATATTTTAATAATAATATAAGGGTCAAATAAATGTTGTCCATACATTTTACATAATTTTTTTTCTTGTATTCTTTTTTTTTTTTTTTTTTAAGTTGTACTTTTCATTGTTATTTTTATTTTAGTTATTATTTGCTTTTTGTCTACTCGTTTATTTAGCAGGACATGCTTTTTACAGTGTATATATATATATATTAGTATGGCAATATGAATTAAAAAAATCTAATTAAATAAAATATATATATATTTTTTTATTAAATAATACAGAGGAACAGTAATTAAGTATTTAAGTGTTTTTCTTCGGAAAACTTTACGTCACAAACTTCCAAAGTACTTTTTACTGGACTACATTTCATATTAAAAACCATTTAATACTTAATTACGTTAGAAATCGATTACTTTCTTAAAAAGTAATATAAAATTTACTTGAGTACAAGGAGACTTCCTTTATAAAATATCATAGAAAGGTCTTCAAAGCTTCAAATGTTACTCATCAAAAAAAAGAAGTAAATATTATATAAGTAATTTATTTTTTATTTATGTTATATGAGATTTTTTTTTATTTGTATCTTCTGACAATTAAATGAAAAACTCATTAAATTAAAATTAAATCAATTAAAAATTTAATTAAATTAAAAAATTACTTTAAGTACACTTCTATATAATTAAATAGTTTTTTTTTTTAACAACAATTACTTTTTGTACTCTTGTTATGTATTTATTTATTTATTTGTTTGTTTGTTTGTTTGTTTGTTTATGTATTTATTTGCAGGACACTTCCTTAATAAAATATCATAGAAAGGAGGTCTTGAAGCTTTAAATGTTCTCATCAAAAATATATAAATAGTTATTTATTTATTTATTTATCTGCAGGACACTTCCTTTATAAAATATCATAGAAAGGAGGTCTTGAAGCTTCAAATGTTACTCATCAAAAAACAAAATATATATTATATTAAAAAATATTATGTTATATAAGTAATTTATTTATTTATTTATGTTTATATTTACGGTTATATTTTTTTTATTTGTATCTTCTGACAATAAAAATGAAAAACTCATTGAATTAAAATTAAATTAATTAAATATTTAATTAAAAAATACTTTAAGTACATTACTTCTATATAATTACATAGTTTTTTTTTTGAACAACAATTTTTATTTTCAAACACTGTCATACAGGTTAAGACAAGTTCATTTTTTTATTAGAACTGGATAAATAAATAAAAAACACAACACCCTTAACAAAAAAAAAAAAAAAAAACAAAAAAAAAAAACAGTTAAGTTATTGATACTTTTTTAGCCTAATTTTTCATTGTTGATATCATTTGATTATTATTTGCTTATTTGTACTCATTATTTTATTTATGTATTTTATTTCTTAAAGCATCATAGAAAAAGGTGTAGAAGCTCCAAATGTTGTTTATGAACATAAATAATATACTACTATACTGCACTGTAAATATAAACTTACATTTTATATGCATATTCTTGCCATAACCATTAAATGAAATAAATAAACGTTTAATAAATCCATATATTTATTTAAGCTACTTTTAAGTAAATGTATCTTTTAAGATAAATGTGTTAATTTTTACTGAAGTAGTTATTTTTTATTATTATTTCACGTTATTTGTACTCATTTTATTTTGCTTTATGTCTCGTTGCAAGCAGCTGAATTGCAAATAGTCTGGAAATATGAAGTTGTTGTGGTTCCAGTGAAGCGCAGTAAACTGAAATTGAGAGTGAAACAGTGACAGGCCGAGACAGACAGAAAAAGCAAAGCGAATGTGTGAATGGGAGCTGCTGACAGACACGTTTCTATCAGTTTGCTCTTGTTCTTCCTTCCTCACAGTGTTTTCTTCCGCTTCATTTTGATGCTTTTGACTGAGCTCAACTTTCATGCGGGAAGAAAAATAGACTAAACAACACAGTCACATCACTTCCTGAATAAATAAGTTCTTTCTGTAACATGAACAGTGTAACAGAATCTAAATGGTTCAATAAGGAAGTTTCCAACATGAAAAGACTGTGAATATAAATGCTTGTGAATGTTTCCTGTCTGTAGGTTGGTGAGATCGGGGCTCTGGAGACGGACGGGTGAGCGGCTCGGATCAGAGTCCAGATGAAGCTGCTGGTATCAGATGAGAGTTTAGCCCTCGATGGCTCAGACAAAGACCGTGTTTGACTTCCCCTCAGGCTCAGAACAACAGAAATGAGAGGTGAGAAGATTCCAGAACGTCTGTGAGAATCACAGGTGTTACCTGTCATCACCTCGTGCTTGAAATTTTATCCTCTCGCCCTGGAATACAACCCTTGCTTACAAAAATGTGTTCTAAGAATGTTTTTTACCCTCTGGTGTTGTTCTCGTTGGAGTCACGCTTGTGTTGTTTGAAAACCTGAAAATGTAACGTTTTCTATTTTCAGTAAAATCAATGTAATATATTTTTGTTCCATAATATTTTTGCTTTTTTATTTTGTATTTTGAGAGAATTTCATGGCACTAATTAATGTTTATGCAATAATTACAATGCATTTTTTCCCACTGAAAATAATATCATACAAGACTTTTATATTGCTTTTCTGTTTTTGCATTCTTGATATTTTCAAGTGTCACTTCTTAATTGTTGTGCACATTTTTCTCTGCATTGTGAATGATTTGTAGATTGTACACGCATAAAAAAAACTTCATATTTTCAGTATTTTTTGCGTATTACCCATTCATTTGTGATTATTTAACTTTTTTGAATCAAGTCTATGATTTTTTTTTTTCTTTTTTTTCTTTTTTTGTGGTCATAAAAGTCATAGAGTTTTATACCATTTCGATGAAATGCCATTTTTTACATTTCAAAACTTTTATTATACAAGCTACTTTCATTTGCATGTTGTGATATTTTTGTTTTGTTTTTTTTTTTTATTATTATTACCATTATTTGTATCTTCTACCAATAACCATTAAATAAATATATAAATTAAATAGAAGTATATTATCTGACATAATATAAATATTTTAATAATAATATAAAAATGTCAAATAAATATAAATATTTTTATTTTTAATTAATAAACAGCTTCCAATATATCCATTAATTTAATATATATTTAAGCTTTTTGCATTTTCGAAGTTGTACTTTTCATTTTAATATTAGTTATTTGTTTAGTTATTTTATTTTTAAAAATTTCAAAAAAAAAAAAAAAAAATCCAGTCTAAAATACCAGACCGAACAATACCAGAGGGTTAAAGCATTATTTTAAAAAATTAAATTTGTCCATTTTTTTTTTTAATGTTTTAAAAGCTTTTCAGTTATATTGGGAACATTGTTTTAAATGTTCTTTAAACATTTTAGAAATAAAACATCCCATGAACAATGTATAAATAACATTTTTGTGTGATGATTTTCATGGTGTGATATTTTTGTTTTATGTTTTTTTTTTTTTTTAATTTTTACCATTATTTGTATCTTCTACCAATAACCATTAAATAAACATATAAATTAAATATAAATATAATATCTGACATAATATAAACATTTTAATAATAATATAAATGTCAAATAAATATTTTTTTTTTTTTTATTAACAAACAGCTTTCAATACAACCATTGTTTGTTTGTTTGTTTGTTTGTTTGTTTGTTTGTTTGTTTTTGTGGTCACATGAAGTAGCAATTTTTAAAATTTCAAAACTTAAGAAAAAAAAAAAAATCCAGTCTAAAATACCAGACCAAACAATACCAGAGGGTTAAAGCATTATTTTAAAAAATTCAATTTGTCCATTTTTTTTTTTTTTTTTAATGTTTTAAAAGCTTTTCAGTTATATTGGGAATATTGTTTTAAATGTTCTTTAAACATTTTAGAAATAAAACATCCCATGAACAATGTATAAATAACATTTTTGTGTGGTAATTTCATTTTGTGATATGTTTGTTTTAATTTTTTTTTTTTTTAATTATTAACATTATTTGTATCTTCTACCAATAACCATTAAATAAACATATAAATTAAATATAAATATAATATCTGACATAATATAAATATTTTAATAATAATATAAATATGTAAAATAATTAATAAACAGTTTTCAATATATCCATACATTTTACAGTTGTACTTTTTTTTTCATTGTTATTTTTATTTTAGTTATTATTTGCTTTTTGTATACTCATTTATTTAACAGGAGATGCATTTTAAAATATTATAGAAAGGAGGTATTCTAAATATGTACAGTATATTTATAAATATGTGTGTGTGTGTGTGTGTGTCTATATATATATATATATATATATATATAGTCTGGCAATATGCATTAAAAAATCTAAATAAATAAAATATATTGTATTCACTGCACCTTTAATTATAATAAATGTTATAAAAGTAAAATGAGTAACGATTATTGTCACTGTCCTGTCTATGGAGGTAGAAATGTTGCAAAACATGAGATTCAGATCTAGATTTTCAGATTTACACTCACAATGCGAAGAAAAAAAATGTTGAATGTTAAAGTTTGCAGTAAACAACACGCACTGGCTTCATTTACACGTACAGCAGGAGTCTAATTATATCTTTACGTGACATGGAAAACATCTTTAGTCCTGTTTACTTGCTATTAATTTAATTATTTGCTAACAAATGTTGGGTATTTTTACAACCATATTGTTGTTTTATTCACTTGTACCCCTAAGCCAGAACGCAATGTGCAATTCAAAAGCAGTCAATTTGTTTTTGCTGCTGTTTTTTGCTGTTATTGTTCGTCTGTTTCAAATGCAAGCTGTTCAGAAATGAGTCTAAAATGCTCTATTCTGATGCTTTTAATGAAATGCACGATGTCCATGTTGCATAAAGCTGGAAGCAAGAAATCCTGAGCTCCAAAATGATGACTTTATCTCAGCAAATACAGAATGTTCCCCTAACGTTCATGTTTGCCGTTTGGTTATTTTTCTGGGAAGCAAAGAACCTTCTGAAAACGTTAGAGGAATGTTTTCCAAACCTAAAGGGAACTTTCTTTTACAAAAATGATCTTCGCTGTGCAACCAACAGAGAATGTTAGAATGTCTGTTTACTGACAACCATAAACTAACGTTCATAGAACGTTCTGGGAACCAAAAATTGTTTTAAAAAGTGTTTAAACCCAGACTTATAAGTATGGACGAAATGCAATTAAAACGTGGGCATTATGCTTGTATAGTGTGATTAAAATGGCAGTACTCCTCATCTTTACTCTTTTTAGTTTTTTTTTTAGTGTCTATATAGTTTTTATCAATTTTTTTTTTTTTTTTTTTTTTCAGTTTTAAAATATTTTTTTTATGGCTCTAGTTTTACTATAATACTACTATTATTTTACTATAGTAACCCATAATTTCTGTTTTGATTAATTTGAGTTAAAGTAATTTTGTTGTGTGTTTTGTCATTTTTATTTATTTATTTTTTTTCATGTTTATATAGTGTTTATTTCAGTTTTGGGATTAGTTATTTTAGCAGTTTAAAGATTTGTAAACACCTATTTAATTTTTATTATGTTTATTTCTTTTTTTTTAGTTAATTAATTAATTTATTTTTAAAAAATTCTGTTGTGACAAAAAAAATAGTTTTTGAATTTATTTTGTTTTTGTATTTTGTGTTTTAATTTTAGTTAAATATTTAGTCAGTTTGTAATTTTTAATCTGTAATTTTGCTTGGTTTTTAGGTTATTTATTTTTTTTATTAATGTTTATTTATTAGTTTAATTTATTTAGATTAGTTATTTCAGTGCTTCAACTTAAACTAAACAAAAATTAGAAATGTGGCAATCAGCTGAAATAATTTGTTTTTAATTTATTTCTGTTATTTTAGTTCAATTAATGAAACTATACATAATACATAATATTAATATATATAATACATAATTTCTGTTTCAGACTAATTTTAGCTAAAGCTAAAGTTTCAGTAATTTTGTTCTGTGTTTTTATTTTTATTAGTTTTTATTTTGTTTATATAGTTTTGTATTTCACTTTTGGGATTTTAGCAGTTTTTAGGGATTTTTAAATAAAAATCTGTATAATTTCTTTTTTTTTAAAGTTTATTTGTGTTTTAGTTATTTTATTAGTTTTTGCTTTTTTATTAGTTTCCGCACTTTGTTTAAAAAAATCTTCTAAATACTTCGTTAAGCTACATAAAAAAAATGAGAAATACATTTTATTTATTTCTTTATTAAGAAAAATATTTTTTTTCTGTCATGACAAAAAAATATTTCGAATTTTATTTTATTTTTGTATTTTCTGTTTTAATTTTAGTTAAATATTTAGTCATTTTGTTGTGTTTCTGTCATTAGTTTGGGGGTTTTATTATTTTATTAATGTTTATTTATTAGTTTTAATTTATTTAGATTAGTTATTTCAGTACTTCAGCTTAAACAAAAAAAACGTATTTGTGTGGTGTTGTCAATGTTATTAGTTTTTAGTTTTTTCATATATATATATATATATATATATATATATATACACATATACATTTATTTATTTTGTTTTTTTAAGTTTATATTAGTTTTAGTTTTAGTTATTTTAGTAGTTTTTGCTTTTTGTACGTCACTGTAAAAAAGCATGTGCTAAATCCATAAATGTATACTTCACGTTATGTTAAATGAAAATTAGAAATTTATTTATTATTCCATGACAAAAAAATTGATTTTGAATTCTATTTTATTTCTGTATTTTCTGCATTAATTTTAGTTAAACATGAAGTTGTTTTTTTCTGTCATTTTCATTAGTTTTTGGGGTTTTATTATTTTATTAATGTTTATTTATTAGTTTTAATTTATTTAGATTAGTTATTTCAGTACTTCAACTTAAACTAAACAAAAATTTGAAATGTGTCAGTCAGCTGAAATAAGTTGTTTAATTTATTCCTGTTAACATTTATTTTATTTCAATTAATGAAAATGTTATGGTTCTAGTTTTACTGTAATAACCTATAATTTCAGTAATTTTATTGTGCGTTTTGTCATATTTATTAGTTTTTTTCATGTTTATATAGCTTATATATAGTATATAGTATAGAATTTTTATTAAGTTTATTTCAGTTTTAGTTTTAGTTATTTTAGTAGTTTTTGCTTTTTGTAAGTCACTTTGGTTAAAAGCATCTGCTAAATCCATAAATGTATATTTCATGTTAAGCTAAATGTAAATGAGAAATGTATTTATTTATTTAAGAAAAATATTTTTTTCTTTCATTACAAAAAAAATAATTTTGAATTCTATTTTATTTTTGTATTTTCTGTTTTAATTTTAGTTAAATATTTACTCATTTTGTTGTGTGTTTCTGTATTTTTTATTAGTTTTGGGGTTTTGTTATTTTATTAGTTTATATTAGTTTTAGTTTGAGTTTTAGTTAGTTTGCTTTTTGTAAGTCACTTTGGTTAAAAGCATCTGCTAAATCCATAAATGTATACTTCACATTAAGTTAAATGAAAATTAGAAATTTATTTATTTATTATTCCATGACAAAAAAAAATGAATTCTATTTTATTTCTGTATTTTCAGTATTAATTTTAGTTAAATGTTTTTTCATGTTTATATAGCATATATATAGTATATAGTAATTCGTTCTTAAGTTCATTTTAGTTGTAGTTTGTTATTCTAGTAGTTTTTGCTTTGTTTCAATGTACACATCACGTTAAGCTAAATGAAAATGAGAAATGTATATTTTTTCTGTCAAGACATAAAAAATGATTAGTATTTTGTGTTTAAACCCAAACTAGAGCGTGCACGCTTCAGTATGGAAGAAATGCAATTAAAACATAGGCAGTATGCTTGTATAGTGTGATTAAAAACGCATATTAGCTCTGATTACGATCACTATAATTATGAGCATAATCACAGTTTTGTGTTTACACGACTCCAGTCTTAATCACATTATAAGGGTGCGTTTAAACGCACTCCATCTTCAGAAGCAGAGGCTGTTTACATCATACATCAAACTCTTTATAATTGCACCAGAGTAAAGAAAGCGCAGTGCTTTAATGCATCTCTAACTTTCAGAAGAGTCTTTCCTCTGGCAGCCGATGGAGTCGTGAGTCTGTGATTAGACTGTTGCTATGTCGACCCGCTCATATTAACCAGCACAGCTAGTCTGAAACGTTACGACGAAAGCGAAGCTACTCGTACAGTTAACACGGTCAGCTCGAAACACGAGTTGAAAGAGATGCAAAATGCCACACGTGGGTTTCCGGAGACGTTATTGAGCGATGACTCAAATGAAGTGATTTGAATCGTTTCGGTGAAAGGAGCGATTTGATTTGCTGGAATGAATCGGACTTGAGAGAGAGCGATGAGGGAGGGAGAGCGAGGCCATTCGAGGAGAGACAATATGAGCGTTTCCTCAGTTCACTCGTGTGCACGAGAATGTGACAAAAACAACATGTGGCATTTTGTCTCGCTACGCTGATACTTGTTGAATGGATCCTTAATGGAAGTGCAACATTGTTTTATTTATTTAAAAGCAGAGCGCTGTCAGACTTCTGAAACATGGTACATTAGTAATGTCGCTATTTAAACCTTTTTATCATGCTAAAATAAAACCTGACAGATAGAGCACTGTCAGAAAACACCACAACTGAATTGAGAATTGAACTTTAACTGAGTAAAACTCTTTTCCTAAATATTACATATATACAGTCATGTGAAAAAGTTAGACACCCTATTGAATTCCATGGTTTTCTGTATCAGGACAGAAAACCATGGAATTTTGAAAATAAAACCTCAGATGAACAACAACACATGACAAATTGCACCGTGTCATTATTCACTGAACAAAAATAAAGCCAAGATGGAAAAGCCATGTGTGACAAAGTTAGGACGCCTTTACTGTTAACACTGGAATTAAGAGGGTAAATAACAGTCAAGCACTGATAATCAAACACCTTTGATTAACTGATCATCAGCAAGTCTGAGCAACTCTATAAAAGCATAAGCTTTGCCCGTCTGGAGCCTTCAGGTGTGCGTTAACACATTGCCAAGGAGGTAAGACATCAGCAATCATCTTAGAGAAGCAATTGTTGCTGCCATCAATCTGAGAAGAGTAATACGGCCATTTCCAAGCAATCTGACGTTTATTCACAAGTGGGAGACGTTTAAAACAGACACCTCTCCTTCCAGGAGTGGACGTTCCAGAAATTCACTCCAAGATCAGACCGTGTAAAGCTCAGAGAAATGGCAGACAACCCAAGAACTACACCTCAGACTCTACAGGCCTCAGTTAGCATGTTAAATGATAAAGTTCATGACAATGGCATTAGAAAAATATTGGACAAAAATGTCATGTTTGGAAGACTTGGCAGAAGAAAGCTTCATGGCAGCACAGTTTAGATCTGCAAAGTTGCAGCTGAACAAAACACAAGTCTTCTAGAATAATGTCCTTTGAACAGACGAGACAGAAGTGGAAATGTTTGGCCATAATGCACAGTGAAAACCTAAAGAGCATATCAGCACAAACACCTCATACCAAAAGACAAGGATGCTGGAGGAGGGCTGATCATTTTGGGCTGGTTTTGTCAGTGAGTTGGCCATCAACTCCTCTGTATATCAAAGTATTGTAGAGTCAAATGCGAAGGCATTTGTCCGACATCTAATGTTGGGCCAAAATTGGGTCATGCAACGGGACAATGATCCCAAGCCCACCAGCAAATCTACAACAGAATTGCTGAAAAGAAAAGAATTGAGGTGTTGCAACAGCCCAGTCCATGTCTAGAGCTCATCCTGACTCAAATGCTGTGGTGAGAGCTGTGCATAAGCAAATGCCCACAAACCTCAATAAACTGGAGCAACGCTAAAAAGAAGAGTGGTCCAAATTCCTCCAGAACGATGTGAGAGACTGATAAAGTCACACAGAAAATGAATGCTTCAAGTTAGTGCTGCTAAAAGTGGATCTGCATGCAACTGACTCATAGGGCGTCCTAACATTGTCACACATGGCCTTTCCATATTGGCTTTATTATTGTTAAATAAATAATGACACGGTGTGATGTGTCATGTGATGATGTTTACCTAAGGATTTATTTTCTAAATTTTAAGACCTGCCAAGGACCAGATCATTTTTTATTATGTCCCGATACAGAAAACCATGAAATTCAATAGGGTGTCCGAACTTTTTCACATGACTGTATACAGTGTTGGGGAAAGGTACTTTTAAAAGTAATGCATTACAATATTGAGTTACTCCCTAAAAAAGTAACTAATTACATTACTTAGTTACTTTTAATGGAAAGTAATGCGTTAATTTACTATAGCGTTACTTTTTAAATCTGGGCAGGGCTTGCTTGTTTGTTTTTAATATAAAAAGTTCTTTTTTTGACAAATGTAAAAGCCTTTTCACACCAAAAGCCTCAGGCTTTGAGAAAAGTCAATTCACATCTGTACAGCAGACGCAGAGGAAAAAAATCAACTCTTCAGCAATAAAAAAAGGAAAACAAATGTTAGATTATCTTGAGTCATTTTTGCTCATTAATACAGTTGAACTGGATCATCGAAGGTCGGCAGCAAAGACATCGGATAATAAAATGGTATTAAATGCATAAAGGATATTTGTATTATTTAACATTTAATTATTGCTTTTAATTTCACTGTTTTTATTCATTTTGAGGAAATACTGAATCTGTTTTTTGTGAGTGAGATGAATTAATGCATGTTCACATTAATTATAGAACTAAAGTAACACCTCCTGATTTCTAACATGGGGACAGGAGAGCTTTTCATCAATAAATGGGGGAAAAGTAACTGGCGTTACTTATTTGAAAGAAGTAACTCAGATATTTTCTTGTCAATTAAAAAGTAATGCGTTACTTTACTAGTTACTTCTTGGAAAAAGTAATAATATTACGTAACTTGGTTACTTGTAATGCCTTACCCCCAACACTGTATATATATATATATATATAGATAGATAGATAGATAGATAGATAGAAATGATTTAAATAACTGAAAAGACACTTTAAAAATGAAAATAAAACTGCCAGTAGGTGGCGGCAAGTCACTGATTTAATCATTGATTCATTCATTCATTTGATTCGTTCGAACAGCTGATTCATTCAGGAATAAAGCAAATCTTTATGAAAAATTGGGAAAAATAGGGAGAAAACATGACAGAATAACACGGCGGACATCGCATTTTTCAGTGATATAGCAGATGTGAGAAAGTTTAAGTGCCGCATTTTGGTCGTTTTTGCAGTTGTGGTGCAAAAATCACTTTGCTGACCTGAGGGATCATCCAGCGTGTCGTTCATCTGTCAGTACCGTCAGAGCAGCGCGTGATCTGTTCACATCCAGATTCCACACACGCGTCTGACATGGGCTTCTCTTCCGGCACTGTACGCTTGAGGGTTATCGGAGCGTCCCATTATTCATCGGCCTGTTGAGAAGTAAAGAGAGAGGGGCTGAAGCGATAAGACAGGGATGAGTGATCCAATTTCTTCAGCAGCGGAAGCGTGTCGTCTCAATAGCCTTCACTTACCGCACACACACCTGACGCCCCTCCTGAGGCCAAACGGCCCATTAAAGACGCGTGGAGAAATGTCAAAGACGCAGCAGACGTCTGATACGGTGCGCATTTACATTTTATTTACTATTTCTACCTGATTCATTCCAGTTTCAGGCCTATTAACCTATGTTATGATTCTAATTTTTATTTTTTTATTGTGTATTTGGCACTTTTATTTTTGCACATATATATATTATTATTAAAAATTGTAAAAATAAAATAACTGAAACTGTAGTTACACATTTTATTTTATTTTATTTTATTTTATGGTTTTAGTAAACTATAAAAACCATGAGAGTGACCACTAAAATTTATATATTTTAATTTAGTTTGATATTTTAGAAAGATCTTTTTGAATTCCATTACAACTATTTTTTTTCATATAAATATCAATATGTGCACCAAATTGGATATATTTTAGTTCTCGGAATTTATTTTTTCAGACTATGAGCCATACAACTAGAAACCTGAATAAAACTAGAATAAAACTACCATGATAGCAAATTAAATAAAACACTACAAGATAATTATATCATAAATAATTATTTAATAATACATAATGTTAAAATAAACACAAATGAAAATAAAACAAATTAAAAATTAATACAATTATAAAACCAGAAAAATAGAATAAATCATTGAAAAATAAAACCTATATATATATATATATATATATATATATATATTTGCAGGTAATATCAGCATCTGCATTAAGTTGGATATATTTCAGTTTTAGTCTCTGATTTTTATTTTTTTTTTTTTTTAGACTATGAGCCATAAAAACCTGAATAAAACTAGAATAAAACTACCATGATAGCAAAATAAAAGACCATAAAGACCATAAAAATGTTAAATTAATATAAACAATGTTGAAAAAAATATATTATGAGAGTGACAACTGATATTTATATATTTTAATGTAGTTTGATATTTTATAAAGATCTCATTGAATTACATCGAATTGAATAGTTTTTTGTTTTTTTTTTCATGATAGCAAAATAAGACTTTAATTCGCAATTACATAAAAAATGTGAAATTATTTTAAATAAAAAAAATCAAAATAAAACACTATAGCATAATTATATCATAAATAATTATTTTATAATACATACTTTTAAAATAAAAACAAACAAAAATAAAACAAATTAAAATTATTAAACTGCAAAACTAAATCACTGAAAAATGAAAAATAAATAAAAATAAAACACTTACTAAACATTTATAAAAAAAAAATCAAAATAAAAAAAATGTAAAACTAAGATAAATAATTAAAAATAAAAACAACCACATTATTATCATTTTTATATATATGTGTGTGTGTGTGTGTGTGTGTGTTTTTGTTTTGTTTTGTTTTTGTTTTTCAGACTATGAGCCATAAAAACCTGATGTTATTTATTTATGCCTTAAGGTTCTACAAACTGCCATTTTATGTCAGGCTTTGCAGGGTTAAACCATATTTGGACTTTTTCAATGACTAATTTAACTGTATTTTTAGGTCATGATAGTTTTATTTAAACAGACAGACTATTTATGTCTTGTAGCTGCACTTCTGAATGAGCGTATAGGCTATTTTGGGAATAATTCCGCTTTTTCCACAAAAGCTGTTGGTAGATGGTAACTAGTATTGAACTTGAAGTGTAAAGCATTGCATTCAGTGCAGCGTTTAATAATGGCGTTGATCAGCGGCGCGCTTGTTTAAAAATGCTGCCGAGGTCGCGCGTATTGATTCGGATGCTCCTAAACAAGCAGGCAGAAATTGATAGCCTACACATCCAATCTCTGCTGTCAAACGAGTCATTTTTGCCGGAGCCTCGCGGCCCCCGGCAGGCAGGATCCTCATTAGCGGCAAATGAGCTTTTGAAAGGGTGTTGAGCGCGATGAGTTGATTGGATTTACTCACTGATGTGTTCTTTTATACCGGCGGTCTCGCGGGGAGCGCGCTTGGCAAACGGCCTGGTTCGGCTCCGCTGGCAGGTAAAGTTTCCCGCAGCACATTCACTCTAGAGCCCCAATGTGTTGGCGTTTTTTTTGCACCGTTTTTGGCAAGCTGACGATCGTGTTCTCAGAGCAATTAGCAATGAGTCACGCAAACGGAAGGTCCTGTCTGTTAAATGGCTCAGCGCTGCCACATAATTAAACCGTGTGATTTCTGTGCCATTAGAGACAATGAACAGAATTGAGAAAAAATAATGACCGTTTACAAGCGGACAGCAAACGGTGTTACAATTGCCCCGCCCCCATTTGTCATTGGCCGGACAAACAGATAGCCCCGCCCCAGACGTGCACCATTGGTTGAGTCAGTCTTGTGACAGGAGTCATCGCTGATTTGTAGTTTTTTTCTTAGTTATGCAAACATTACAGGAACATGACATTGTATCATTTTGCAAACATTCTTGGAATGTTACTCTTGAATGTTCTGAACATTCTGAAACAAGTAGCAACATTTAAAAAAAACTGTTACATGAATGTCCATCTGAAACGTTTCAGAAATGTTCTGTGAATGTTGTATAAATAACATTTTTTTTGAGAATGTTATTAATATTTTGCTAACATTCCAAGTTGTGAAAACATTACTTTCACTTTTTTTTAAAAAAATTCAAAATTAAACATTGTATCATTTTGCAAACTTTATAGAAATGTTACATTTAAATGTTCTCTGAACATTGTGAAACAAGTAGTGACAACTAATTCTATGTATATTAATATATTAATTTTAATATTATATATAAATATGCACACACACACACATATGCATTTTCTGTTGTTTTTTTTTTAACACTTTTAATGTCAGTTTGTTTATATAATTCTATTGTTTTGTCATATATATAATTTTACAATAAAAACAGTTACCAATAAAATAATACAATCAATAAAAATAAAATAAGTAAATAATTTAAAAATAAAAACAAATAAAATAAGACTACAATTGACAATTTATTAAACCATAAGCGTGAAATTAATATAAATAATGTTGAAGAAAAACTAAATAAAACATTGCAACATAATTATATCATAAATGATTATTTATATTACATAATTTTAAAGATTAAAAACGCACAAAAATGAAACAAATTAAAAATAATAAAATAAATAAGTGTAAAATAAAAACAATAAAATAAAACACTTACTAAACAATAAATCTAAATAAAAATCAAAATCAAAAATGTGAAACTAAGATAAATAATTTAAAAATAAAAACAAGCAAAATAAGACTCTAATTGACAATTAAGTAAACCATAAATGTGAAATTAATATAAATAATGTTTAAAAAAAAACTATCAAAATAAAACATAATTATATTATAATTATTTTATAATACATAATTTTAAAGTAAACACAAACAAAAATAAAAATTAATAGTTAAAAAACAGCAAAACTGAAATAAATAACTGAAAAAAAGTAAATAAATAAAACACTTACTAAACATTAATTAAATAAAAATAAAATAATAAAATCATTAAAAATTAAATAAATAAATAATTAAAAAATAAAAATAAGTAAAATAAGACTGGCAATTAATTAAACCATAAAAAATGTGAAATTAATGTAAATGTTAAAAAAAACACCATAACATAATTATATCATAAATAAATAAATAATATAAAAATAAACACAAACAAAAATAAATAAACTAATTAAAAATGTATACAATTATAAAACTGCAAAACAATAAAATAAAACACTTACTAAACATTCAAAATAAAAATCAAAATGAAAAATGTCAAACTAAGATAAATAAATAATAAAAAAAATTTAAATAAATCATACAAAAATAAAACACTCACAAAAAATGAATCATAAAAATATACAATTTAAATAAATCATGTTTGAGAAAAAAAAAAAAATTTAAATGTTATCTTTACCTTTTTTTGTCAAAAAAAAAACATAAACTGACATTAGAGAACCATAAATGTGCAAATGTTTTGTTAGATTACTTAAATAAAATCTCAGAAAATATAACATTTCCATAAATAACTAAAATATATATTTATATTTATATATATTTATTATGTATTTCTCAGTACACACATACAAACTACACTATATAGTTTCGACTCAGTTAGCCTTTTTACAGGAAACTGAAAAATGTGTGCATTTGCTTTAAAAGCCAAACCTGACAGAATCCTGCTATCAGGTGGAAAATAGTACAAAATTAAAAACAGCAAAAATGTTGAAGCCTTGCCAACAGAGTGAAAGCCTATTAAAAAAGAAAGCATGATTTTATGGTTAAATGGCACTGGGAATTAAATACTGTGTCTTTAATGGGTTTCAATCGAGAGAGAGCGTGCAAATATTTTAAATAGATTCATAAAATTGATGACTTTTTTTGTACTTAAATAGATTCATAAAATAGATTTATGAAAGGAAATAAGTGAAATAAACAAAAGTTAACGTTACTGAAAGAACATTTGTTCTTAACTGCATAGATTTAGAATTGAATATGCAAATTTACATTTGAGATTTGACATTTTTTACATTTCTTAAAACTAGATGAAACCATCATAATGTCTGTTGCATATGAAGCGGTTTGAGATGGATGAATTGTAGGATGGTTGAGGAACATCAGTAGAGAAACAGAAGATTCTGGGAAGGCGGAGCAGGTCTGGACTGAATGATTTTCTTTCTGTCTCTGTCTGTGTTAGTGTGGGAGAAATGAAAGTCAGGCGGCGTCGTATGTGCGAGCGCGTGGGTAAACAGCAGCTCCTCCAGGACGCCGTCAGCCGCGCCGCTCATTTCAGGGCTTTTATGGGTTGCCGAAGCTCTGGAGGACGACGGCCACTTTCCTGACTGTCACAGTCGCTGTCTGACGCTCCTCAACACTCACATCCCTACAGACGCTGCCCGTCTCTCTGCTCCTCCATTTATCCTCCATCAACCCGTGTCTGTCTTTTCCTCTGGTTTTGGCCATTTCTCACTGTGCACATTATTATTGATTTATTGACTGTGAAATGGGCTGTGAATGGTGTTGCATAGTGACTGAAAAGTTCTGCAAATACCACGTGTGAAATTGTAGTCAGATTCCATTTTAAAAAAATTATTTAATAAAACAATAATACAAAACTTTTTTTCTCATTAATT
The DNA here is from genome assembly GCF_022985175.1 of Labeo rohita. NCBI lineage: Eukaryota > Metazoa > Chordata > Actinopteri > Cypriniformes > Cyprinidae > Labeo > Labeo rohita. The sequence continues at coordinate 37,452,658 of NC_066883.1, forward strand.
ACTAATTAAGAAAAATACTATAAATTCATTTTTAAAATAAAATTGTTATTATGCACATAATATTTTGTTTATATATATATTTAGTAATATAAATAATAAAAATTAAAGGTTTATCCGTGCCCTTATTGCGCTGGTTAAAAAAAAAGATGCTGTAAAGGATTCAGGCAGAGGTATTAAAAACAAACAAACAAATAAATAAATATGTAAATAAATAATCATTTGTTACTTGACAAAATATATTACATTATATTATATTATATTATATTATATTATAAATATATTATTAATAAAATACTTAAAAATGTGGATTTATTTTATTCTGGCTAGGTGCCAAAGTAACATTTCTCATTTCTGTTTAATTTAAAGTAATAAAATAAAATGATAAAAAAACAAAACAAAACTGAAACTAATGAATAAACATTAATAAAAGCTATATAGATATTTCAAAAATTAAAAAAAAAAAAAAATCACTAAAACTTGAAACAAAATGAACATAAATAAAAAATTATATAGAGAAATTAACAAAAAACAATGAAATCCCTAAAATATTATATAACGTTAATTAAAAAAACTATACAGAAAACTTGAACTGAAATAATTATTATTAATTATTATAATCATTATTAACGAAATAAACAATAAAAATTTAATTAAAAAAAAACGGAATAAAAGCTATCAAACAAATACACAATTACTAAAACTTAAACTCAAATTAAAGTGAATCGAATTCAGTTTTTTATGGGGAGGTTTTAAGCATTTTCAGAATTTTAGGGGGAAAATGTTTTTGTATTATTAATTTAAAGTAATAAAAAATAAATAAATAAATAAATAAATAAATAAGCATTAATAAAAGCTATATAGATATTTCAAAAAGTAAAAAAAAAAAATCACTAAAACTTGAAACAAAATGAACATAAATAGAACCTATATAGAGATTAAAAATGAACAAAAAACAATGAAATTCCTCAAATATTATTAAACATTAATTGGAAAACTATACAGAAAACTTCAACTAAAATAAACCTTATTAAAAACGAAATAAACAATAAAAATTAAATTACAAAAATAAAATAAAAACTATCAAACAAATACAAAATTACTGAAATCTGAACTTAAATTAAAGTGAAAATCTAAAATGAAATCTAATCAAATTCTGTTTTTTTATTGGGGAGGGGAGGTTTAAGCATTTTCAGAATTTTAGGGGGGGAAATGCTTTTGTATTATTAATTTGAAGTAATAAAATAAAATAATAAATGAATAAGCATTAATAAAAGGTATATAGATATTTCAAAAAGTAAAAAAAAATTACTAAAACTTGAAACAAAATGAACATAAATAGAACTTATATAGAGATTAAAAATTAACAAAAAACAATGAAATTACTCATATTATTTAACATTAATTAAAAAACTATACAGAAAACTTGAACTGAAATAAACATTATTAAAAATATAAACAATAAAAATTAAATTTAAAAACTGAATACAAACTATCAAACAAATACAAAATTCCTAAAACTTGAACTCAAATTAAAGTGAAAATCTAAAAATAAAATCTAATTTAAACTACTGAGTATCATAAAATAACATAAAATACCTAATTTTGGCCAAATTCTGTTTTTCATGTTGTTTTTTAAGCATTTCCAGAATTTTTTGAAAAAAAAAATGTTTTTGTATTATTATTTTATTAAATAAATAAAAAATGCAATCACATTTTGATAAAATATAGGCCTATATATAAACATTCTATTAAAAAAAATAATAATTTATCTCTTTTTAATTCTGTTTTTTAATTCTATTTCTATTTAATTCTATTTTTTAAATTAGTGTTTCTGTCAGAATCCCAGAATGCTAATGAGATTAGTAAAAAAGAAAAAAAAAAGAGCATGTATAAAAATAACAAACAAACAAACAATTTTGCTCAATATTTGTGCTTTAATGCTTTTTTTTAGAGTTTGGTTCGGTTCTGTAAGTTAAGTGACCTTTTTTTTCATAAATTACTAATTTAAAAAATAGAATGATACATTTATTTTAAAATAAAATATGTTGTTTATATATATTTATTAATATACAAAAAAAATTTAATATGTGTGCATATGTATAGGTTTATATTTAATAAAAATATGTATTTTTTATTTATTTAATAATATAATAATCACTAATAAATGAAGTTAATAAACAATATTAATAAATAGCACAATAATACAATATGAATTAAAATATTCTTAATATAATTTAATTTATATTATTTATCGTTTCATAAAACATTTTGGGTTTTTTCCTGCCTGTATTTGTATTTTATTGCTGTTTTGTTTATTAACGTGTGCTGTTTTTAATTATCATATTGTTAAATAATTTTTTTAAAAATGGAATCCAGAAATATGGGTGAAAATTTTAAATGGAAATATCATATTCACAGACATTTCAGCTCCATTTACAACCCATTTTCCTCCTAACTGAGTGAGTGTATACTTTTCATCTTGACCAGAACTTTAAAACAGGCTACAAATATGATGAAATACAAAAAAATAATCATTTAAATTTGGGTCTGTCCTCATTAAAAACACATCATGTGACTTTGGAAGGCTTGAAATGTATTTGCAAACATCATCTGAACACTGTTCTGATATTTTTATGGTGTTGTCTGATGCTTGTTTTTGTATGGAATGGAGTTGCTTAAAGCTTCATAAATTTTGCTTTGTGTTCGCAGAAGATTCAGAGTCATCGTGGTTTGGAGTGACATGACGGTGAGTAAATGATGACAGAATTTTATTTTTGGATGAACTAAGACTCTTTCCCACAATATTTGCTTCTCAAATCACATTATAAAGCTCAGAAAGAGTCTGACTGTCACTCCTGGTGCAATCAAACCCCACATGATGGATGGATTATGAGACGATCACTGTTAAAAACAAGCCAGCAGAGCAGATCTGTCCTATTAATGCATCTGTCACTCAATTACCAGCTGAACGCTGCAGTCGGGAGATTATTGTTATTTTTTTATATTATATCATTTTCACATTACCACGTCACCTGAGCTTTAAATCACAGCTAACTAAACTATAATGGACCCATTCATTTATAAAATTGATACTTAAAATCGTTTAAAGCCAACTTACTCTTTTCCTATGTAAACTTCTTCTTCTTCTGAGATTAAATTTTAAAGTGTATCTCCTCCTGGACTTTTAAAGCTACAGCCACCAAACTCGGCCCAGACCTTCAGACTGGTCTGACTCGGTGTGCTGTATCTTTTCAGACTGATCCAGATTACGGTTTTCATAAACCAGACTGTCAAAACCACCAAAAATCCCATAGACTTACATTGACGGAATGTTCAAATGAGCAACACTCTTCAAACTCATGCTAATCATGTTAGAAACATGCTTAGCATGCTAGCAACATGCTAACAACATGTTAATCATGCTAGCAACATGCTAACAACATGTTAATCATGCTAGAAACAGGCTAGTAACTTGCTAATCATGGCAGCAACATGCTAACCATGCTAGTCATGCTATAAACATGCTAGTAACTGACTAATCATACCAGCAGCATGTTAGAAAAATGCTAATAACATTCTTAACATGCTACAACATGCTAACAACATGTTAATCATGCTAGAAACAGGCTAGTAACTTGCTAATCATGGCAGCAACATGATAGTAACATGCTAATCATGCTAGAAACATGCTAACAACATGCTAATCATGCTAGCAACATGCTAACAAAATGCTAACCATGCTAGTCATGCTATAAACATGCTAGTAACTGACTAATCATACCAGCAACATGTTAGTAACATGCTAATCATGTTAGAAACATGCTAATAACATTCTTAACATGCTACAAAATGGTAACAACATGTTAATCATGCTAGAAACAGGCTAGTAACTTGCTAATCATGGCAGCAACATGATAGTAACATGCTAATCATGTTAGAAACATGTTAACAACATGCTAATTATGCTAGAAGCAGGCTAGTAACTTACTAATCATGGTAGCAACATGCTAATCATTGGAAACATGCAAAACATACTAGTAACTTGTTAATCATGCAATAAACATGCTAGTGACATGATAAACATGCTAATAACTTGCTAATCATGCTATAAAATGCTAGTAACTTGTTAATAATCTTAGAAACATGCTTGTAACTTACTAATCATGGCAGCAACATGATAGTAACATGCTAATCATGCTAGAACCATGCTAACAACATGTGAATCATGCTAGAAACAGGCTAGTAACTTACTAATCATGGTAGCAACATGTTAATCGTTAGAAACACACTAAACATACTAGTAACTTGTTAATCATCTAATAAACATGCTAGTAACATGCTAATAACATGCTATTCATGCCATAAAATGCTAGTAACTTGCTAATCATCTTATAAACATGCATCTTATAAACTTTCTAATTATGCCAGCAACATGATAGTAACATGTTATTCATGCTAAAAACATGCTATCCTAGCAACCGCCCTGAGTATTCTAGCAACCGCATAGCAACAGTCTATCAACCACTCTGGGCACCCTAGCAACACCCTAACAACCACATAGTAACACCTTAGCAACCACCCAGGTACCCTAACAACTGCATAGCAACCACCCTGGGTACCCTAGCAATCGCTTAGCAACAATCTAGCAGCCACCCTGGATAGCCTAGCAACTACATAGCAACACATTAGCAACTGCACTAGGTACCCTAAGCATCTGCATAGCAGCACCCATAGCAACCACCCAGAATACCATAGCAACTGCATAGCAGCACCCATAGCAACCACCCAGAATACCATAGCAACTGCATAGCAACACCCTAAAAACCTCCCGGGGTAACCCAGCAAATAGTCTTAGCTGTTTTTTTAATGAGCTGGGTTTTAGCTTTTGTTGTTAAATTAGCTGGTTTTAGCTGTTTAGCTGATTTTGAAACTAGTGACGTAAAACGTAACTATTTCAAACTGAAAGCCTTCAAACTTCAAGCATTTAAAACAACTTCAAACTTTACTATGTAGTCTCTGAATGTTCTCTGAAGATTGGAAACATCTATTTTTTTTAAGCTTTTAAAAACAATGTTTTAAAATGGGAATGTTCCATTTTAAAACATTGTTTTTAAAAGCTTAAAAAAAAGAAAGAAGTTGTTTTAAATGCTTGAAGTTTGAAGGCTTTCAGTTTGAAATAGTTACGTTTTACGTCACTAGTTTCAAAATTGTATCATTGTATCATTTTGCAAACATTGTAAGAACGTTACTTTTGAATGTTCTCTGAACGTTCTGAAACAAGCAGCAACATTAAATAAAAAACATTAGACAAACGTCCAACTAAAACATTTCAGAAAAAGCTGGGTTAGCTGAGGCTCCAGATTCTCTCATGTGTCTCCTAAGCTTGATTATCTCAAACCGAGCTGTTTGATTGGCTAATCTTTATTTAAAGCACTATACGCATTTCAGTCCATGTGGATAACAGACTGTGACAGGACTAGGACAGTTTCTGCAGACCAACAGACGATTCCCATTTACTTCTCAGCCTTTTAGGGAGGGAAATTCCCTTAGAAATGATCGTATTACCTCTCTAGATGTTATAAAACCAACAGATATTTCCAAAGCCGCTCTCCTCAGGTTTGCAGCGTCGCAACAGTGAGCGTGTGGCATTTCATCAAACTGCTCATTATGAATAAGCAGTAAATGTAGAAAAGCTCTTCGCAGACCTTTGACCTAAAAGTTCTTTCACCTGAAGCTGCGCGATCACGTGTCTGTGAACAGCGTTGGGTCCGAGTCTGATTATGCTTGACCTTATCAGCGGCTGCACACATGTGGCCTTAACGGACTTAATTAAGCACGGCGTGATGGATTTACCTGTCACGCTTGGCTTCAGGCCACCGCAAAGTTTATCTGTGCCCTTATGAGGGAGTTTATTGCGCTGGTTAAATTTAGGAAGTGGAACAAGTCTTTCAGATAGTAAAACAGGATGAAGAGCAACAAATCACAAAGACAGAGAACAAGAGAGAAGATCTGATCCAAAACTTATAGAAATAAGTGAAAAAAGGTACTAAGAAGATTCTAGGCAAAAATAAATAAAGAATAAAATATAAAAGTTAATATAAAAGTTAACTTAAATTAAATTAAAAAAAAATAAAAGTGCAATTTGTACATTTAATTTTAAACTAAATGACTGAATAAAAGCTATTTTTATATACACTAATAAAAAATATATAATAAAACAACTAAACATTACTAAAAGTTGAACTAAAATAAATATTAATAAAAAAAATATAGACATAAAACATTAAAACTGAAACTTAAACTAAAAAAGACAATAAAAATATATAGACTTAAAAAGAAAAAACAAAATTATTAAAACTTGATCCGAAATTGCATATAGAAAAAACTATATAGACAAAAATCTAACAAAAAATCTAACAAATGAAATTAACAATAAAAAACTATATAAACATATAACAAAAAACAACACAAGTTCTAAAGCTTTGAATGAACTAAAAGGAATAATAATAGCTATGTAGACATAAAAATAACAAAAAACAACAAAATTACTAAAACTAAAATAAACATTAGTAAAAATATACAGGCGTAAAATTAAAAAACAGCAACAAAATTTACATGAACTAACATGAACATTAATAAAAAACTATATAGACGTCAATAACAAAAAAGCAACAAAATGACTAAAACAAACTTGAAATGAAATCGACATATAGACATAAAAATATGATCAACATAAAAATAACGAAAAAACAACAAAATTACTAAAAATTGAACTAAAATAAACAATAAAAACTATATAGATGAAAAATGTCAAAAAAGCAAGAAAATTAAAAAAATCTTGAAATAAAATCGACAGACAGGCATAAAAATAACGAAAAAAACAACAAAATTACTAAAACTTGAACTAAAATAAACATGAATGAAAACTATATAGACAAAAAAATCATTTAAAAACAACAAAATTACTGAAACTTGGAGTAAAATAAGCATTAATAAAAAAAAATAGACAAAACGAAAAATAGCAACAAAATGACTAAAACTTGAACTAAAATGAACATTAATAAAAAATATATAGACATAAAAAATTTACAAAAAAGTAACAAAATTATTAAAACTTAAAATATAATCAACATAAAAATAACAAAAAAACAACAAAATGTACTAAATTAAACATTAATAAAAAACTATATAGACATCAATAACAAAAAAGCAACAAAATTACTAAAACTTAAAATAAAATCGACATATAGATGGAAAAATAACAAAAAACAGCAAAATTACTAAAACGTGAAGTAAAAGACGAAAAATTAAAAAGCAAAAAAAAGATTAAAACTTGAAAATAAATTGACGAACAGACATAAAAATAAAGAAAAAATAAAAATATAGACATAAAAAATTAACAAAAAAATAACAATTAAAACTTAAAATAAAATCAACATAAAAATAACAAAAAAAAACAAAATTACTAATACTTGAACTAAAATTAACATTAATATCTTATAAATAACAAAAAAGCAATACTAAAACTTGAAATAAAATCGACATATAGACATAAAAATGACAAAAACAACAAAATTACTAAAAATTTAACCAAAATAAACATTAATAGGCATAAAAAGACAACAACATTACTAAAACGTGAACTAAAATAAACAAAAACTATATAGACGAAAAATAACAAAAAAAGCAACAAAATTACTAAAACTTGAACTAAAATAAACAGTAAAATCTATAGATGAAAAATGACAAAAAAGCAACAAAATTTAAAAAAGCTTGAAATAAAATCAACAGACAAAAACAAAAAAAAAAATTACTAAAACTTGAACTAAAATAAACATTAATAAAAACTTACTCTCATATATAATTAAAAAAAATAAAGTGAAAACAGAAAATTTAATTACTTTGAAAATGTAACTAATTTGTAATATTTACAAAAATGATCTCTGAGCATCATAAAATAACACTTCTACTAAAATACATAATTATGGTCAAATTCAGTTTTGTTTTGTGTTTTTGAAAGCATTCCTAGAAAACAGTGTGATGAGAAAATAAATGAATGAATGAATAAACATCTGAGAACATAAATAGTTCAATCTTATTAAAAATGGAAAGTTTTGCTCAGTATTTGTTTGTGTTTTAATGCTTTTTGTACAATGTGGTTAATTATTTCAGTTAAGCAATTGCTTAATCGTTATGTGACAAATTGCTTTGTCTCTTGTAAATGAGTAAATAAAAAAACAGTGGTTGTATTGGATTTAAGTTAATCTGCAAATATGAACCCATACAGGTGAAAAATAAGCTAATATTCTTGTAAAAATGAACAAGTGTAATTGACCTCAAATGAATAACTCAAGCTGGTGTGTAAGGTTAGCCAAACGTGTGTTGTGTCCTATATTTATACAGCAGCGGGGCTAAAAATAAACCAAAATTGGGTTGTTTTAACAGTATTTTTAGCTTAGGAACGCGTTAGTCGCAAAATCTATGAAAATAAATGCGAGTTGCATCATCTGTTTCTATGCATCACTGCCTGTGAAGAGCATTTCAGATGAAAGATTGAGGTTTGCACTACAAAAACACTTTAAAACAAGTGCATGCGGCTTTCTAGGGCGTAAGGTAAGGTTTTATAGTTTTCCGAAGGGTTCAAGTGCTTGGATTTGATTTGTCAAGTGTGTTTGTGTGTTTGCTGGATTTTATAAGCACGCCGTGTTTTGTAGAAGCGTTGAAGCGCAGCGGCTCTCGGTCTCTCACCAGCTGTCCTTCAGAGCTTCAGGAGACTTCAGCACAAAGACAATCATTTACACGCTCTAATTGGACTTGAGTGAATTACGCAGAGTAGAAATGGAAAACTGTGATCTTGCAAGCTTTACTAATAAACCAGTATTCTTCAGATTCAGATGATGAAGTCAACATGAAATCACCACTGACTTTATTTGCTGCTTAATGCACATTTTTTCTGTTATTGTGAACAATACAGTGAATTTTAGTTTGTTGTCATACTTATTCATCAAAATCGAGATTTTTTTCATCCGCCTGCCATCCAACATTTTATCTGGTTTATCCAGTTTTTATCAAGAATATTCTTTCACTTGGAAATATAGCCTTATTATGGAAATGCAATTGGTTGCCAGTGTTATTATAGTTTACTACGTTTACCAAAACTAAAACTGAAACTAAATTCAAAACTAAAATAAATGTTAACTAAAAATGTAATTGTCCCTCTTTTTACATTGACTGTCACTTTATATAGACTAATAAAATCGGGTACAACAATAATTTCTCAAATATTTAATACAAACTCCATCATAATACACAATGTTTTCATCTAACATGTATTTTGAGCTGCAGCTCATCATATAAATTTACCTGAATATATTTGTAAATTTGTTTTGGATGTTCTTAAAAATGAAAATATTGATATCCTATTTGTAAACATCATACTTTTTCCTGTTTATTTCAAGTAATGTTATTAAACTAGCGAGCTAAGCTAGTAATAGTACTGACAGTGTCGTGTAAACATGGCTGAAGATGCGAAAAACGGAGGAACAGACAAACCGAATCAATTGAGTGAGTCATTTGCGCTGGAACCGCTCCGATTGATTCAAACTCGTCACTTCGATCATTTACTAATAATAATAGCTATGTAGACATAAAAATAACAAAAAACAACAAAATTACTAAAACTAAAATAAACATTAGTAAAAATATACAGGCGTAAAATTAAAAAAACAGCAACAAAATTTACATGAACTAACATGAACATTAATAAAAAACTATATAGACGTCAATAACAAAAAAGCAACAAAATTTAAAACAAACTTGAAATGAAATCGACATATAGACATAAAAATAACAAAAAAACAACAAAATTACTAAAAATTGAACTAAAATAAACAATAAAAACTATATAGATGAAAAATGTCAAAAAAGCAAGAAAATAAAAAAAATCTTGAAATAAAATCGACAAACAGGCATAAAAATAACGAAAAAAACAAAATTACTAAAACTTGAACTAAAATAAACATGAATGAAAACTATATAGACAAATAAATCATTTAAAAACAACAAAATTACTGAAACTTGGAGTAAAATAAGCATTAATAAAAAAAATAGACAAAACGAAAAACAGCAACAAAATGACTAAAACTTCAAGTTTGATTGATTCAAACTCGTCACTTCGATCATTCAGTTTAAGTGATTCACTTACAAAAACCAGATCAGAAGAGCCGTTCATTTTTGACATCGCTTTTTATGGTTTTAAAACCATAAGCACGTAGTAATGAATGAAACGGAGATTTCCGAAACTCCGAACCAGTTAAACCACTGCATGTCACAATGATTCGCTGTTTCGATTCGCACCAATCGGATCGTTTCCGATCATTTGATTCAGATTGGGTCGAGAGTTCAAATTGCGTATAGCGAATCATTTGATTCAGATCAGAACTTTGGAGCGGGTTCGCGAATCATTTGATTTAGATCGGAACCTAGAGAATCATTTGATTCAGATCGGAACTTTAGAGCGGGTTCGGGAGTCGGGATCAAGTCGGGAGTTTAAATCGTGTGTAGCAAATCATTTTATTCAGATCAAAACTTTGGAGTGGTTTGGCAAATCATTTGATTCCGATTGAGTTGGGAGTTCAAATCGCGTATAGCGAATCATTTGATTCCGATTGAGTCGGGAGTTCAAATCGCGTATAGCGAATCATTTGATTCAGATCGAGTCGGGAGTTCAAATCGCGTATAGTGAATCATTTGATTCAGATCGGAACTTTAGAGCGGGTTTGCGAATCATTTGATTTAGATCGGAACCTAAAGAATCATTTGATTCAGATCGGGTCGTGAGTTCAAATCGCATATAGCAAATCATTTGATTCAGATCGGAACTTTTGAGCGGGTTCGCAAATCATTTGATTTAGATCGGAACTAAGTGAATCATTTGATTCAGATCGGGTCGTGAGTTTAAATCATGTATAGCGAATCATTTGATTCAGATCGGAACTTTTGAGCGGGTTCGCAAATCATTTGATTTAGATCGGAACTAAGTGAATCATTTGATTCAGATCGGGTCGTGAGTTTAAATCATGTATAGCGAATCATTTGATTCAGATCGAAACTTTAGAGCGGGTTCGGGAGTCGGGAGTTTAAATCGCGTGTAGCAAATCATTTTATTCAGATCAAAACTTTGGAGTGGTTCTGCGAATCATTTGAGTCCAATTGAGTCGGGAGTTCAAATCGCGTATACACTGTAAAAAATAAAAAACACAATTTGTTGAGTCAGCTTACAATAATTTGTTACCCTGCTGCCTTAAAATTTTAAGTTCAGTCAGCTAAAATAAGTTTAGTCAACTTGAAATGTTAAGTTGTACTAAGTAACAACTTATTATATATTTGTGTTTGCTAAACTGAACAGATGGGTAAGTAACCCAGCTGCCTTAAAATTTTAAGTTGATTCAACTCAAATATTTAAGATGTCACTTAGTATAATTTAACATTTCAAGCTGAATAAACTTTTTTTGAGTTGACTGAACTTAAAATTTTGAGGCAGCCAGGTCACAAATTATTTTAAGTTGACTCAACACATTGTTTTTTACAGTGTAGCGAATCATTTGATTCAGATCGGAACTTTAGAGCGGGTTCGCGAATCATTCGATTTAGATACTTAGAGAATCATTTGATTCCGATCGAGTCGGGAGTTTAAATCGCGTATAGTCAGATCGCAACTTTTAGGGCGAATCATTTGGTTCAAATCGGGATTTTTTTTTTAAATTCAGTTCCTTCACACAAAATCACAAGGCAAACATAAGGTTGCCCATCTCAAAGGCATGCAAAACAAAACAAAACAATAACAACAAAAAAAAATTTAAAATGTATATATTAAAAAAATAAATAAATAAACAAAAATCTGGCTCTAAATCTCTCTTTTCTTTGATCTAGACAAGTATATGGAAACTATCCAAAGCTCTGTTAATCTCAAAGCAGTCTTTGTATATCTATATACACTTTTAATATAATAAAAAGTTAAATTCTTAATCTTCTTAATTTTCCTATATTCTCTTCTGAGTAGTCAAACAATCCAAAGAAACATCTTTGTAACAGAAAAAAAAATCATTTGCAAAATTATATCAGATGAACATTAAAAACATCTGACCAAAATGTGTCTGTGTGTTTCACTGGCAAACAAGTGAATAAATCTTCAATTTATTTTCCATTTAGTCAAATGCAAAATGACATTATAATTCTGTATATGCTATTTAATGTGCCTTCAAAGATTCCAGCAGGTTCCACAACTTCTGCTGTATTTTCTAGTCGGGCGTCTCACCTGCTGAATCTGATGCCATTGTGTCAGTGTATGAAGACAAATACACAGGAAAATAAGTGAGCAGGTAATTAATTTAATCAGTGTGTAGGAGCCACGGGGAGTCATTAAATGAACCGCTGCAGAGAGAGAGAGAATGAAATAAACAGAGGAAGGGAGACAGAGACGGTGTTGTCTGACAGTATCATCATCTCAGCCGAGCTCTTAAGAGATGAAGATGTGAAAGGTCGTGTCGGTGACTCCAGCGTCTCACCTGAGACTCAATCTGAGCTCTCGCTGTCTCTGTGATCCGCTGGTCACTCCTGAATGTCATTCAGCTCTTCATCATGAGAGACAAATAGAGGAACACATAACGTGATTCCAACTTTCCTATGGAAAGAGTAAAACATCAATATTTGAAATTCATTCACTGTGTTTACAAAAACAGATTACGTGCTGAGTTACTAGTAATCTTCTTTTATTGTTACAAGTGCATGAAATAAAGTGTTCAGTGCATTTAAAACTCACAAATATTACATATTTATGTATGGATCAATCAATCAATTTAAGTTAACTCAACTGGATGTTGACAAATGGAGAGGAGAAGGAAGAAAAATTACAATACAGCATTATTAGCATTAATAAAATAAATAAAGCAAATAAATATATATATATATATATTTTAATAATACTAGTTTGATATCAAACATCAGGGGGCGCTAGAGTTTACTTCAGATGAGTTATTAGGGTTGCATGTTGACGTTTAACCAACTTTGGTAACCGTATACAGTGAAGTTATAAACTAACAATAATCACATTTCCATCCAATGATGTTTTTTTTCTTTTAATTTATGTAATTATTTAATTATTTATTTATTGCAACAAAAAAGCATCAAAATGTTAACTAATATAGCTGATGGAAATGTCATATTTATTTTCATAATTTAAATTCATTCACTGTGTATACAAAAACAGATTACATGCTAGGTTACTAGTAATCTTTTATTGTTACAAGTGCATGAAATAAGTGCATTTAAAACTCACAAATATTACATATTTATGTATGGATCAATTTAAGTTAACTTAATTGTAAGTTGACAAATGCTCAGATGAGAGGGAAGAAAAAACTTAAAATATAAAAAATAAAAAATAGCATTAATAAAATAAATAAAGCAAATAAATAAATAATAAAATAAAATATTTTTTTAAAAATACTAGTTTGATATCAAACATCGGGGGGAGCTAGAGTTTACTTCAGATGAGTTATTAAAAGAAGAACTGCACTTCCAGACAATTTACATATAATGTACTCACCCCCTTGTCATCCAAGATGTTCATGTCTTTCTGTCTTCAGTCGTAAAGAAATTATGGTTTTTGAGGAAAACATTTCAGGATTTTTCTGCATATAATGGACTTCATTGGTGATTTTGAACTTCCAAAATGTAGTTTAAATGCGGCTTCAAAGGCTCTAAACGATCCCAGCCGAGGAAGAAGGGTCTTATCTAGCGAAACGATCGGCCATTGTTTTCGAAAAATAAAAATTTGTATAGTTTTTAAGCACAAACGCTTGTTTAGCACAGGCTCTGGGATGCACATCCTCGGGTCGTTCTTGAACGATTCGTTCATTTTGAACGAATCTTTAAAGCGACTCGGGAAGAACGAGTCGTCTCGGGGAGTGATTCATTCAGTCGCGCATGCACAACATCCTATTAGGTTCTGTACTGGAATTAGTTCACCTGTTTTGAGACTTCGGGTTTTTCGAGTCGTTCGTTCATCTTATGGGGCTGTCATGTGATGCTGATTTTGTTCATTTTTAAAATGAACAAAATGATTCGAAAAAAATTTGTTCATTTTACTGAGCGAGACTCAAAGGTTTGAGATGGTAAAATGATCCGAACTTCCCATCACTACTACGAATCACGTCTAAGTTCATCGTCTGTGTACTCCGGCTCAAAAAGGTAGAGTATGGAGAAAAACTCCATCTTATTTTCTCCTACAACTTCAGAATCGTCTGACATCGTTGCAGCTTTTTGTTTGTAAACAGCGTTTGACTTACTTGCACTTTCTTAGTCTTCACGCGTTCGCTTTGTAAACACTGGGTCTGTGATTCAGTGTGACCTTTCGACATGATTCAATAGTACGTGAACGTGCATCCCAGAGCCTGTGCTGCATGAGCTTTTGTGCTTAAAAAGTATACACATTTTTATTTTCAGAAAAAAATGACTGATCGTTTCACTAGATAAGACCCTTCTTCCTCAGCTGGGATCGTTTAGAGCCTTTGAAGCTGCTTTTAAACTACATTTTGGAAGTTCAAAATTGGGCACCAATGAAGTCCATTATATGAAGAAAAATCCTGAAATGTTTTCCTCAAAAACCATAATTTCTTTACGACTGAAGACAGAAAGACATGAACATCTTGGATGACAAGGGGGTGAGTACATTATTTGTGTATTGTTCTTCTGGAAGTGGACTTCTCCTTCAAGGTTGCCTGTTGATATAACTTTAACCAACTTTGGTAACAATTCACAGTAAAGTTATAAATCACATTTCCATCCAATGATTATTGCAAAAAAAAAAAAAAAAAAAAAAATCAAAAAGTTAACTAATATAGCTGATGGAAATGTCACTGATGCAATGTGTCAACACATTATTTATTTATTTTCATTTAACCACATAAATTGACACTTGAAATGTTGCAGAAATAGTTTGGAAACACTTTTTGTCAAGAAAAGGTGCTTTAAAGAGATATTTCACCCAAAAAATGATTATTAATATGCAAAAAGATATTTTGAATAATGTGTGTAACCAAACAGTTGCTGGTGAACGTAGTATTTTGTTTTCCCCCATAATGGCTACTGACATTTGTTTGGTTGCACACATTAATTAAAATATCTACTTTTGTGTTCAGCAGAAGAAATAAACTCATACAGATTTGGAACAACTTAAGGGTGAGTAAATAATGACTGAATATTCATTTTTGGATGAATTATTCCTTTAAGGCAAATAAATGTGGTGTCACATGATTAAATTAACCTTTATGCAGCATCTTAGTGAAAAATACTTATAAAATCACTAATTAATATTAGTTCATGTTACTCTGGCTTGACTCAGTTTGTTGTTCCACTATGACATTCATTGACTGTAGATTGTTAATCAATCATCTGCGGAACCTTTTAGGAAACTCTGCTGTTGCTTAGCAACAATTCAAAAGAAAATTCAGTACTGAGTTATGCCTTTTTAATTTTAATGCTGTTCTTAATTTTAATGCGTGTACAGTAATTTGATTTCATTATTGTGTTTAGATCAAAAGTGTTACAAACAGGTGTAAATCCCAGCTAACAGGGAACGTTCTTTAAGTTATATAGATGTTAGGACAAACATTCTTAAAGTAATGTTAATGAAATGTTTTTATAATTAATATTTGATATACATTCCCATAAGATTTCGAGAAAACATTCTTAAATCAGCATTCTCAGAATTTTCTCTCAGAAGACACATTGTAACCTTTAAATAACATTTTAATCAAAATAAGAAAATGAGATCTTAACATTCTTTTCTTAGAATATTAAAAATAAATGTTACATTACTAAAAAATAATGTTACATATTTGGCTAAAAATAAAGTAAGAAACCTTTAAATAATGTTCTAATAAGTTATAGTGACATGAATGTAAAATTGCATATAAATTCACTGTATAAATGCATATCTTAAGAAAACTGTAAAGAAAAATATGAATTTAATAATATAAAATATAAAATAATTCTAGCACAAATTAAGCTTGTTTTAAGGCCTTTTGCATTTTTAAATATTTTCAATGCAAAATATAATACTATTTTTTTCTTTCTTTAATTTTAGAATGAAATATGATTTGTTTTTAATAAGTTATAGTGACATGAATATAAAATTGCATATAAATTCACTGTATAAATTGCATATCTTAAGAAAACTCTAAAGAAAAATATAAATTTAATAATATAAATTATAAAATAATTCTAGCATAAATTAAGCTTGTTTTGGGGCCTTTAAGGCCTTTTCTATTTTGAAATATTTTCACTGCAAAATATAATATTATTTTTCTCTTGCTTTACATTTAGAATGAAATATGGCTTGTTTCTAATGCGTTATAGTGACATGAATGTAAAATTGCATACAAATTCACTCTATAAATTGCATATATTACGAAAACACTTTAAGGCCTTTTGCATTTTGAAATATTTTCAATGCAAAATATAATATTTTATGTCTTTCTTTACATTTAGAATGAAATATGGCTTGTTTCTAATACGTTATAGTGACATGAATGTAAAATTGCATACAAATTCACTGTATAAATTGCATATATTACGAAAACTGTAAAGAAAAATATAAATATAATAATATAAAATATGAAATAATTCTAACATAAATTAAGCTTGTTTTGGGGCCTTTAAGGCCTTTTGCATTTTGAAATATTTTCAATGCAAAATATAATATTTTATGTCTTTCTTTAAATTTAGAATGAAATAGTGACATGAATGTAAAATTGCATATAAATTCACTGTATATCACTGTATAAATTGCATATCTTAAGAAAACTGTAAAGAAAAACATAGGCTTTATTTTGAAATATTTTCAATGCAAAATATAATATTATTATTTTCTCTTTATTTAATTTTAGAATGAAAAGTTTAAAAAAAAAAGTTAAAAAAACACAGTTTTTCTGCCTTCATATTTTGTACATATGGGGTCTTTCTGCTGTTGTTGTTACTTTCAGGAAATACAAATCTAGTTATTTTTGCACTTCCATTTGGTGCCGCTACCGCTGGTTGCATTATTTCTGATAAAAAGCTCCACAGACCTTCAGCAATGGGTTATTTTGTTCTTTTTGTGTCTGGAACAGCAGAGCAAGTGTTGTCTGGACTCTCCAGTGATTTTACAAGGGAGAAAAACATCATCCTTGCCTACAGGACTAAAGATGGACAGTCATTTACTGTGACTTTTGCCTTCACAGATGCACACGTCTGCATGAAAAATGACTAAATGGAGCCCCTGATGTGCTGAGGGAGAGTCAGATGAAAAAGCAGAGAGACAAACAACTTTACTGACAATAAGACTGAACAGAGTGGATGGTTAAATGATGTATTCAGTCAGAGAACAGTGAACTGGATGACAGAATAGTTCACTCGAAAATTCACCAAAAGTTTGCTGAAAATGTCCTTACCTCCAGGTCATACAAGATTAGGATGAGTTTGTTGCTTCATCAGATTCGGAGAAGTATAGCATTGCATCTCTTGCTCACAAATGGATCCTCTGTAGTGAATGGGTGCCGTCAGAATGAGAGCTGATAAAAACATCACAATAATCCACACCATTCCAGTCCATCGGTTAACATCTTGAGAAGACAAAAGCTGAAAGAAATTCATCATTAAGACGTTTTTAACTAACTAGTGGTCTGGTCTGAATCAGGAGAGAAATCTGCACAGATCATGCACTGTTTACAAGCCAAAACAGCTCTATGCGGATCTTCTCAAGATGTTAACTGATGGACTGGAGTGGTGTGGATTCCTTGTGCGTTATTGTGATGTTTTTATCAGCTCTCATTCTGACGGCACCCATTCACTGCAAAGAACAAGTGGTATCAGAGCAAGTGGTTTACAAAAGTTGTCTCGCTTATTTAAAGCTCAGGATGTCTTAAAGGAGAAGTCCACTTCCAGGACAAAATTTGACAGATAACTTACTCACCCCCCTTGTCATCCAAGATGTTCATGTCTTTCTGTCTTCAGTCGTAAAGAAATTATGGTTTCTGAGGAAAACATTTCAGGATTTTTCTGCATGTAATGGACTTCATTGGTGCCCCGATTTTGAACTTCCAAAATGTAGTTTAAATGCAGCTTCAAAGGCTCTAAACGATCCCAGATGAAGAAGAAGGGTCTTATCTAGCAAAATGATCGGCCATTTTTTTCAGAAAATAAAAATTTGTATACTTTTTAAGCACAAAAACTTGTGTAGCACAGGCTCTGGGATGTGCGTCCACGTACTAAGACTAAGTAACGCAAAGACTAAGAAAGTGCAAGTAAGTCAAACGCTGTTTACAAACAAAAAGCTACAACAATGTCGGACGATTCTGAAGTTGTAGGAGAAAATAAGATGGAGTTTTTCGCCATACTCTACCTTTTTGAGCCGGAGTACACAGACAATGAACCTGGACGTGATTCGTAGTAGTGATGGGAAGTTCGGATCATTTTACCGACTCGGACCTTTGAGTCTCGTTCAGCAAAATGAACGAATCTTTTTTTGAGTCATTTTGTTCATTTTAGCAAAATATAATTTAAATGTTACGTGTTACTTCCCTAACACATCTACTGCTTACACAAACGTTGATCACACTACAAACAAGACAAAACTGTAATGCTATAAGAAACAGAAAAGATTCATTCATTGTTTACCTGGGTCTTTAGTCTATGATTAGTTCACCTCACCTCTTATCTGACAAGTTTTCGGGTTTGAGTCGTTCGTTCATCATGTGACAGACCCATAAGATGAATGAATTTTTATTTTTCGAAAACAATAAGTGATCGTTTCGCTAGATAAGACCCTTCTTCCTCGGCTGGGATCGTTTAGAGCCTTTGAAGCTGCTTTTAAACTACATTTTGGAAGTTCAAAATTGGGGCACCAATGAAGTCCATTATATGGATAAAAATCCTGAAATGCTTTTCTCAAAAACCATAATTTCTTTACGACTGAAGACAGAAAGACATGAACATCTTGGATGACAAGGGGGTGACTACATCATATGTGAATCTTTGTTTTGGACGTGGTCTTCTCCTTTAATAAATGCAAATGTCAACTGAGGAGAGATTTAATGTCTTGAACCCACAGAAAGTCTATCTGTTGTCTAAACTGTCTTTATGCAAAGGTTACATGTGAAGCGGCAGCTTGTTTTCGTTTGTGTTAAAGATAGAAATAACAGCCAGTCCACCAGACGCTGAGAAGCTAAAATACTTCCCCTTAAAGGCTAAAAGTTTGCATCTGTAAGTCTGATGAATCATCCATCTTCAGAAGCTCGACTGTGATTCAGTTTCTCTTGCTCTGGGGCCACTTAAATGATGCATCCCATTATTCAGAGAAAACACCACCAACGACGAACAACACTGCGAACTGATGACTCAAACTAAAAAGGATGGTATTGTTACACAACCATCTGGTGGAGTTCGGGTTAGTTTGGTCAGAACTGTAGAAAAACGGCACATTTGTCTAGTAAAGTTGTCCTCGGGTTCGCAGGTGGCGGATGAAGATCCTCTTACGTTCTGTTGCTCGTGAATCGTTGCTAATTCATTACGCACCATCTGTCCGCAGAGCGTTTTGTTTGAATAAACACAAATTTAAGGCCCCAAAACTTGCATTCTCATTAGCAGCTCCGGGATTCTAATGAATGGTTGCTAATTTCTTAGCCGTTCGCATCGAACACGATGCATCTGCCCTGCAGCGAAAACCTGAAAATAATTTTAATTACACCCCAGAGACTTGCCGTGCATTAAAAATAAGGAAGGAGAGCACTATGGGTGACAAAAATGGATTTAAATTCACACAATACCCTTTTGTGAACTGAAAAGTGATGTCAGTGTTCATGCATGGTTTATTTTGGTCAATTTGCTGACCCGAAATAGCACTTTTTTTCTTTTTAGCTGGACTAGTCCCTTATAAGAACAGGTTGAACCAAATCTAAAAAGTCGTATTTCATACAGCATTTAAGTAAAATCACCTCATTGTGTTTAAAAGCATGTTTTTAACCTGCATTTTCTATCTAGAAGTGGCCTCGTTTTCTGCAAAAATCACATTATTGATTGAAAAATTCTTTTTTCTTGCAGCTTTTCAGCTTAATGTCAAGGTCTGTTTGGCAGAAGCAGAGGAAGGTTGATTGTACCGATTCTGATAAATGGTTTTCGAGATCATCTCCCGTCCCTGAGCTTCATTCTCCCACACGGGAGCGATCACAAAAAGCAGCGTGAATAAGTGAAGAGATTTTAAATTATGGAATATTTCAGCGCTTAGTCCTCGCGGAAACACGTGACGCTGAAACACGGGCCGCCGGTGAGTAATTTAAAGCTTCAAACGGGAATCCGCCGAGGCCTCGGTAACGGAAGAGCTCGAGACGGAGGGGACGACACGGTTGGGATGGAGGAAAGGAGACTGAGCTTCAAATGAAAGCAGAAGAAAGAGCGAGAGGACCAATGAAGCTCAAAGCCTGAAACAGATGAAACGACAACAAAGACGCGAACCCGTTCCGGAGGGAGCGCAAACTTTCCTGACTGAAATTTCACCTCATTGTTGGTATTTGGAAACTCTTGGTTTGTCTGCGAGATGTTTATGGTGGTTTTGGTTGTGTTAGATCTTTGTAAGGTTATGTAAGTGATGATAAAATGAAGTGGAGAGGGTTGTTTAAAGGAGAAGTCCACTTCCAGAACAACAATTTACAAATAATGTACTCACCCCCTTGTCATCCAAGATGTTCATGTCTTCAGTCGTAAAGAAATTATGTTTTTTGAGGAAAACATTTCAGGATTTTTCTCCATATAATGGACTTCATTGGTGCCCCGATTTTGAACTTCCAAAATGTAGTTTAAATGCAGCTTCAAAGGCTCTAAACGATCCCAGCCGAGGAAGAAGGGTCTTATCTAGCGAAACACTAATTTTTTTCCGAAAAATAAAACTTTGTATACTTTTTAAGCACAAAAGCTCGTGTAGCACAGGCTCTGGGATGCACGTTCTTGAATGATTCGTTCATTTTGAACAAATCTTTATTGTGACTCGGATTCGTGGCAGTGATTCGTTCAGTCGTGCATGCGCAACATCCTATTAGGTTCTGTACTGGAATTAGTTCACCTGTTTCGAGTTTTCGGGTTTTTTTCGTTCATCTTATGGGTCTGTCACGTGATGAACAAACGACTCAAACCCGAAAACTTGTCAGAGGTGAGGTGAGCTAATCATAGACTAAAGACCCAGATAAACAATGAATGAATCTTTTCTGTTTCTTATAGCATTATAGTTTTGTCTTGTTTGTAGTGTGATCAACGTTTGTGTAAGCAGTAGATGTGTTAGGGAAGAAACACGTAACATTTTAATTATATTTTGCTAAAATGACTCGAAAAAAGATTCGTTCATTTTGCTGAACGAGACTCAAAGGTCCGAGTCGGTAAAATTATCCGAACTTACCATCACTACTACGAATCACGTCTAAGTTCATCGTCTGTGTACTCCGGCTCAAAAAGGTAGAGAATGGTGAAAAACTTCATCTTATTTTCTCCCACAATTTCAGAATCGTCCGACATCGTTGTACCTTTTTGTTTGTAAACAGCATTTGACTTACTTGCACTTTCTTAGTCTTTGTGCGTTTGCTTTGTAAACACTGGGTCTGTGGTTCCGCGTGACCTTTCGGCCTGATTCAATAGTACGTGAACGCGCATCCCAGCAGTGATTTTTGTGATCATTTTACTTTACTATGATTGTACTGTCTTGATGTTTTCAATATATGTATTGTTTAATAAATATATAAAAAAAAGCAATTGTTTTTTTGCTAGTGAATCGCTTGAACTGAATGATCAAAGTCACGAGTTTGAATCAATCAGAGCGGTTCCAGCGTAAATGACTCGCTCAATTGATTCAGTTCATCTGTTCCTCTGCTTTTTGCGTTTTCAGTCATGTTTACACAACACTGTCAGTACTACTACTGGCTTAGCTCGCTAATTTTATGACATTAACTGAAATAAGCAAAAAAAGTATGATGTTTACAAATAAAATCTGAATATTTCCATTTCAAATATGATAATATGACGAGCTGCAGCTCAAAATACATGTTAGATGTAAACATTGTGCATTATGATGGAGTTTGAAGCTTAATTCACTATATTTGAAATAGTTTGAGTTCTCAAATATATATATATATATATACATATATAAGAACGTTCTGTAAACTGTTTTATTCTAACATGCACATAACTTTTAAAAACCGTTCTGGGACCATTAACACAGCTGTAGATTTTCAGAATTTTATTTGAGTCTATGGGTTTCTGTTTACATCATGTTGGTTATAATTATGCTTGTGAACACAGTGATGAATCAAAGGCCTTAAAATGAGTCTATAAACAACAATTACTCCTAATGAGAGGGTTTGAATCGTACGCGTGCCTCTAAAGTCACTTGACACTCAAAAAGAAGCTTCGGAGCTGAAGTGGAAAGCATGGTTGGTAATTTGTAATGATAGTGGATGTGTTGGATGTTGATCTGTAATCTGTAAGCAAACAGCATCTGCACTGCAGGCCAGAGCCAATGTACCTGTAAACATGTAAATGCGTCTCAAAAGCAGCTCGTTCCACAGGCCTTTATAAAGATAATCTAATCTAGTGTCTGCATGATGTATCTGGTGTTGCTGTTGTGCTGTAGTTCTACAGGATTGAGAAATATTTCATCAACAAATGAAGGAGC
Source organism: Labeo rohita (assembly GCF_022985175.1). Taxonomy (NCBI): domain Eukaryota; kingdom Metazoa; phylum Chordata; class Actinopteri; order Cypriniformes; family Cyprinidae; genus Labeo; species Labeo rohita. Next base: position 37,475,411 of record NC_066883.1, read on the forward strand.
CGCAGTCCTGCACAACAATTCACCGCTGATTTATGGGGAACAAACTTTAAAGGTAATTACAGACACTAAACACGCTGAGGATGTATGTGTGCGCTATATATGGGACAAACCCGAGTCTCTTTCTGATTGTGTTCTTGAGCCAAATAAATTCATGAACTCAGTTCTTGTGTTTTAAATTAAAGACGTCGTGTTTCTGGAGCTCACTAACTGATTATAAGAGGATTTTGATTTATAGTGTTGCATAACAGATCATGATGATCAAATACATCCAAGCCTCCACCTAAAGCAGGTCACTGCTGTCCTTTTTCATCCTTTTGTTTGTTGTTGTTATTATGTTTTCATTGCTATCAGTTGTTTTTTTAGTTGAATCATTTTTTTTAATTATTATTTGATCTCATTCACTCTTGTTTATGTTTATCTAAATTCATATTTTCAGTTTATTCAGTTTCTTGTTCTGTTTTGTTAATGTTTCTGTTAATTTTTTTCTTTCATATATTTTAGCTTTCGTTTATTCTTCATTTTGTTCACTCTTTCGTTTGTTTTCTTGCTTTCATGCTTGTTCATTCTTGTGTGTATTTGTCTGTTTTTTAAAATTATTCTTTCATTCTTTTATTTGCTCTACCTTTTGTTCGTTCTATTTTTTTCTTTTGTGAATTCATTTATTATTTTTTGTTAATTTTTTTTAGTTTATTCTTCAATTTGTTTATGATTTCATTAATTCTCTTGCGCTTTAATACTTTATCTGTTGTTTTTGTTTTCATTCTTTTATTTATTCTACATTTTTTCCATTTTTTTTTATTGTTGTTGTCTGTTAAATAATTGTTTTTATTTGTTTCCAGCTTTCGTTTATTCTTTTGTTCTCATGTTAATTTTAGTGTATTATTTTTTTGTTCATAAATTTTTTGTTCTTTCTTAATTTTTCATTGTTTCCTTCTTTATTCTTGCTCTTTTTTCTGTTGTTTTTCCATTCTTTTTTTTTTCTCCTGTTTGTTGAATTATTCTCTCATTTAGTTTTTTGGGGTTTTTTTTTCTTTTGTTTACTCTGTTAATATTTGTTTTTAATTTGTTCTTTTTCATTTCTTTTGTGTGTTCAGTCTTATTTATGTCATTCATTTTTTGTTCTTTTCATTCAGAATAAAAAGTCTTCAATTTTTCTTTTTTCGCTCTTAAAGTACATTCTTTTTTCTTCCCAAACCCGCTCCAAAGTTTCGGTCGGAATCAAATGATTCGCGGTCCGCGATCCGAATCTGAATATTAATAGAGAAGCATCAGGACTCGGATCGTGGATCGCGAATCATTAAATTCGTGAACCAGCTCCGAAATTCCAATTTGAATCAAATGATTCACAATGTGTGTTCTGAAGTCCTGAACTGAATCAAATGATTCGCAATACACAAAGTTCCGATCAAATGATTCCCGAACCCATTCTGAAGTTCCGATCTGAATCAATTGATTTGTGATGCACAAATTTACAATCAAATGATTCCGAACGAACCCGTTCCGAAGTCCCGATCTGAATAATGATTCGCAAGGCATCATTTTAGGACTCGGAGCACGGATTGTGAATCATTCAATTCGCGAAATGATTCGTGAACCAACTCTGAAGTTCCGATTTGAATCAAACGATTTGCAATATGCGTTCTGAAATCCTGAACTGAATCAAATGATTCACAATCACAAAGTTCCGATCAAATGATTCGCGAACCTTTTCCGAAGTCATGATCTGAATCAAATGATTCACAATGTGTGTTCTGAAGTCCTGAACTGAATCAAATGATTTGCAATACACAAAGTTCCAATCAAATGATTCCCAAACCCATTCCGAAGTCCCGATCTGAATAACGATTCGCAAAGCATCATTTCAGGACTCGGAGCACAGATTGTGAATAGTTCAATTTGCGAAATGATTCGTGAACCAACTCCGAAGTTCAGATCTCAATCAAATGATTTGCAATATTCGTTCTGAAATCCTGAACTGAATCAAATGATTCACAATCACAAAGTTCCAATCAAATGATTCGCGAACCTTTTCCGGAGTCATGATCTGAATCAGATGATTCGCGATATGCAATCAGATTGGAGCACGGATTGGGAATCACTCAATTCGCGAAGTGATTCGTGAACAAACTCCGAAGTTCCGATATGAATCAAATGATTTGCAATACACAAAGTTCCGATCAAATGATTCGCGAACCTTTTCCGAGGTCATGATCTGAATCAAATGATTCGCGATACGCAATCAGATTGGAGCGCTTTGAAGCAGTAAATCATTTTACCATGCAATGGTTTAATTGATTCAGAGTTTCGAAAAGCTCAGTTTACCCTTCATTATGCTTTTTTAAATTATTACAAGCAATGTTTAAAATTCAAAAATGAATGGCTCTTTTGATCTGGTTTTTGTTAGTGAATCACTTGTTAGTGAGTCACGAGTTTGAATCAATTGAATTTGAATCACTGCTTCTCTTAAAGTACCTTTAGTTTTTCTTTCAGTTTTTCTTTCATTTGTTTGCAGATTAAATCTATGATTTGTTTTTGTTTATTTTTTTTTTTCTTTTTATTATTTTGTTCACTCTTTTTTCTGCAGATTGCTGATGAATGAATCCAGCGTTTTGAAGTTTATGTTCTAATCTCTTCTAATCTCTTTCCCATGTTATTTTCTCCTCACACACAGAAACGCAGACATTCAGACACGGATGAGACGTTAACTTCCCACCTTCTCTGTCAGACGTGTCTGGATCATTAAGACTATTAGCCGTTCGTCTCTCACACATTTAATGAGTTACACAGGTCCACCGCTGGTTGTGGTGTGAGACTGAAGCGTCTTTCTGTCATTTTATCACACTTTCTTCAATGTCTGTAACACAGACTTTGACCTTTTTCAGTCCAGTACATGTCTGTGTTTATAGCAGATCTCAGACAATGATTGATGTCTTACTCCAAGCCCTTTTTTCAAGAAGATTGTGCTGGAGAAACTATATACTCTACTCATAAACTATAAACATATACTCGTTTTTATTATGTAAAAACAGTTCATAGTGAATGTATAAAGTGTGTTTGTGTGAAAACAGCCAAACTGCAGCCGTTCGTGCTGTTCCAGTGACATTACAGCTCTCTAATTACTGACCCGTGTGTTTGTGAGACCTGATTAAACCCGCCAGCCTCTCTAATAACTGGTTTAAAGCACATTTCTCTAGTTCTTTTTTTCCTGGATAAAACACAAAACAACAATTAGCCATTTAAACCATTGCATACGTCTCTTTTGTCTTCTCAAGATGTTAACTGATGGGCTGTGGATTACATGTGGATTATTGTGATGTTTTTATCAGCTGTTCGGACTCTCATTCTGACGGCACCCATTCACTTCCATTAGTGATGGAATGATGCATTTCTCCAAATCTGATGAAGAAACAAACTCATCCTAATCTTTGATTGTCTTGTCAATGTAATCAGCACAATTTTCATTTTTAGACGAACTGTTCCTTTAAATAGCTTACATAAAAAATTTAAAAATAAATTTAAAATAAAAAAATAATAATAAAAATGACAAAACAGCAAAATTACTACATTTTTATCTACAATTAAAATCAATATATAATATATACAAATAAAAAATATACTAAAAGTACTGATGTACTAAAATAACAAATAAAAAAATTAAAATACAATAAATGTACTAAAATGACTAAAATAAAAGCTATTAAAATTTAAATAAAATGAATATAAAAAACTAATATTAATAAAAAAATAAAAATGTATCTACAATATATATATATATATATATATATACACACACAAATAAAAATTGTACTAAAGGTACTGATGTACTAAAATAACTAAAATTTCACAAAAATAATAAATAAAATTAATGTACTAAAATGAATAAAATAAAAACAATTACAATTAAAATTAAATTAATATAAAAAACTAATAAAAAGGATAAAAACAGGAAAAAGTAATAACATTTTATCTACAATTAAAATGAATATATAATATACACACACACACACACACACACACACATATATATATATATATATAAATTGTGCTAAAAGTACTGATATACTAAAATAACTTAAAAAATAATAAAAAAAAATAAAATGAATGTACTAAAATGACTAAAATAAAAACTATTAAAATGTAAATAAAATGTATATAAAAAACTAATAATAAAAATAATAACATTTTATCTACAATTAAAATGAATATATAATATGTATATACAAATAAAATTGTACTAAAAGTACTGATGTACTAAAATAACTAAAATTTAAAAAAATCAAAATAAATTGAATGACAAAACAAAAGAATAAAAATGACAAAACAGCAAAATTACTACAATTTTATCTACAGTTAAATTGAATATATAATGTATATACAAAATAAAAATTGTCCTAAAAGTGCTGATGTACTAAAATGACTAAAATAAAAACAATTAAAATTGAAATAAAATGAATATAAAAACTAATAAAAATGACAAAAACAGCAAAATGACTAAATATATAATATATATACAAATAAAAATTGTACTGAAAGTACTGATGTACAAAAATAACTACAGTAAAAATTCAAATTAAACTAAAATGAATGTACTAAAAGAACTAAAATAAATGAATTAATTAATATAAAAAACAAATAAATTTCATTTTTAGGTGAACTGTTCCTTTATATTGTTCATATCCAGAGTCATGAATGCAGCAGATGAATTTTGGTAACTGAGGAATAAAGATGAAATATTCTGAGCACTAATTTGATTTCAGTGTGTTGAGATTCATGCAGCTCTTCAAACTCCATCATTACACACATTCGTTCAAACAAACCCATATTTGCTCTTGTTCTTTGCGTCTGAGGTTCTCTGGAGCCATCTGCTGTTACTGAAGACACACCTGAACCAATGCTTTACATTCATGTCTGATTGGGATTGTGAAATACTGCAATATTTTCCTGTGAAGCTGCTTTGAAACAGTGTGCGTTGTGTATTATAAATTAAAATGACTTGATCTGTATGTTTGTGTGTGTATTCAATAGGAGGATTCGGATTGCATGGAGCATTTATATTTATTCCTTCAGCATTTGGTTTTATTCAAGATGTCTTAAAAATAAGAAACGAAAGCAATGATTGTACTATTTTTATGATAATAAACTGGTAACACAAACCTGTAAGAATTAGATGAATTAAAAACATACTGTAAAAACATCAACGTGCAAAAATGTAATATTTTTAAACAGTAGTTTTAACATTTTTTTGTTCCTGTATTGTAAACTTTATTGCACTTTTTTGACAACTTTTAATTAGATTTTTAAGAAAACCTACTTGCTTTGTTTTTTTTTCTGCACTGCTATTTTTTGCACCTTTTAACCACTTTTAATATATTTGTTAATGAAGAAAATCTAGTCTGAAATGGTAGAAATAAAGACAAGCAGAAATGACAAAATTATTGTTACATTAAATAAATTAAAAACAAACTATAGCCATAAAAATTTCATTACTTGAAATAAAATAAACTTCAACTGAAATGAAATAAAATACAAACATTTAGTTTGTCAGAATTTTTAATTTTAGTTAACATTTCTCATTTCTCATTTTCAGTAGTTTAACTTGATTTGCTAAAATAACCAAAATAAAAAAAATTAAAAATACAATTAATATAAAAACTAATAAAAATGACAAAGCAGCAAAATTACTAAAATTTTATCTACAATTAAAATAAATATATAATATATACAAATAAAAATTGTACTAAAAGTACTGATGTACTAAAATAACAAATAAAAAATATTAAAAAATTAAAATAAAATGTAAATAAAATGTATATTAAAAAACTAATAAAAATGACAAAAACAAAATTAGTAAAATTTTATCTACAATTATATATATATGTATATATATATATATATATACACACACATACATACATATATATATATATATATATATACACACACACACAAATAAAAACTGTATTAAAAGTACTGATGTACTATAATAACTAAAAGTAAAAATAATAAAAAATGTAAATAAAATAAATGACTAAAATAAAAACAATTAAAATTTAAATAAACTTTTATATATATATATATAAAATTGTACTGATGTACTAAAATAGCTAAAAGTAAAAAAATAAATAAATAAAATGATTGTACTAAAATGACTAAAATAAAACAATTAAAATTCAAATTAAATTAACATAAAAACAATAAAAATGTATCTACAATTAAAATTAATATATAACATATGTACACAAATAAAACCAATTAAAAGTACTGATGTACTAAAATAACTAAAAATAATAAATAAATAAAATGATTGTACTAAAATGACTAAAATACAAACAATTAAAATTAACATAATTAATATAAAAACTAATAAAAATTACAAAAAAAGCAAAATGACTAAATATATAACATATACAAATAAAAACTGTGCTAAAAATACTGAAATAAGCAAAAATTGAAATTAAACTAAAATGAATGTACTAAAATAACAATAAATAAATAAATTAATATAAAGACAAAACAGCATTTATCTACAGTTAAAATGAATATATAATATATATACCAATAAAAATTACAAATATTAATAAAAACTATAATACTATCTCAATTCTGCTAAAATAACACTGGTATAAGTTAAAAATTCTGCTTTCAGTTTCAGAGTTTTGTTATGAATTTCCTCATCCATATAGGCTAATTGAAATATAGTTGGTGACTAATAAATTCATATATGTTTGTGATAACAAGGATACACTACCTCGGGCAATCAGTGGCCTGAGAAACAAAACTAAATCTGAAGTTTAATACACAGGGTGCAGTTCTCCGTGCGGCCGGTGGGCGGCGGTGATGTGTTGCAGTACTCAGTTGCGGTCAGCGGTGGCAGTAGAGCGCGCGGCGTCACGTGAACCAACCGCAGAAGAAGAAACTATACCAGCGGTAGCGAGTCGCATTCAGAGAAACAGCAACAGACAAAATCATGGAGGAAACCGCTAAAAAAGAGAAAAAGCAGTCCGAAATCACGGAGGAGAAGGATAAACAACCCGCGGGGAAAGACAAGGAGAAGAAAGAGGAGCAGGAGCTGGTGAGAGACACAAAAACACGCGTTGAAGACGGAGTTTGAATTCCGCCTGAGTCACTCTGCAGGCCGGACACTCAAACACATCCACACTTTACACTTTAATTCATTATTAAACATTATTCATCACTGATTATGAGTCTGTATTAACACGAGACACTTTAAAACACCCTGCCTGTGATTATAAAGCGTTTATACGATTAACGTTTTGATTTTGACTACTGAGGTAACGTTACAGACACTTCATAAAGCACATAAATGTGTAAACACGGGAATTTATTGAATGAATGTGTGGTTATAGGCATTAAATATGATTCAGGGAGGAGAAATTCATTTGTCTGATTTTTAAATAATTCTCTTATATTGTTTGCGGACGTCTGGTATCGTAAATATGCGTTTATATGATGTTTTTGTTGTTGTTTTTGCAGTCAGAGGAGGACAAACAGCTTCAGGAGGAGTTGGAGATGCTCGTGGAAAGACTTGGTGTAAGTGGAGTGTGTTTTTGTTGTATTTTTTAAAGTTATTTTTGGTAAAGTGTCATGTTGACATGCTTTAAAAGGCAAAATGAAGACAGTTTACTTACCTAATAATGTGTGAATTGTTTGTTTCATAATTATGGATTAAAGTGTAATGAATTTCTTAATTTATGAAATGGCTCGCTGGTGCAAAATAAGGTTTGCCAGTAACGTCATTGTCTTTTTTCACAGTAAAATCAAATTGTGATGGATAAAATGCTAACGAAAGAACTTGGAATTGTTTTTAAGAAAATGTTTTTCTTTTGAAATGATTTTTTTAATCTCTGAAATGACTTGCTGATGGAAAAAGCTGTTTACCAGTAATTTAATTTTACATTTTTTCATGATAAAATGAAATCCTGATATATAAAATACTACTAAAAAAATATTGGCATGAAATAAGTTATAGTTAAAGTGCTAAAATTAGTAAAACTATAACTCTGATAAAAAGAAATGAAGACAATTTATTAAAAAAATTTTTTTTGCAAAAATTGCAAGAACATGTAAAATGACTAAAACTGAAAAGAGAGTCAAATATTTTTTAAAAATCTATAAAACACTAATAAAAAATAAAAAGTTAATAAAAATGATTTTTAAAAAATGTAAACCTATTTTTTAAAGAAAATTAGAAATAATTAAAACTGCTAATTCTAAAAGTGAAATGAAAAGAAATTAAGTAATTTGAAATATAAAAAAACTATTAAGAAAAAACTTAAACATTTAAGAAAAATATAAATGTTGTCCACTACCTGAAATAACTTAAAGTACTAAAATTGGGAAAAATAAAAAAAGAAGAAATAAATATTAAAAAGAAATTTTAAAAATTAAAATTAAAAAAATAATGAAATGACAAAGTACATAACTAAATTACTTTTCAATAATCCTGATGGATAAAATACTAATTAAAACCAAGTAATAAAATAGCAAAAGAACTTAAAATAGGTTTTAAGAAAATTATTTCTTTTGAATTGATTTTCTTAATCTCAAAAAAATTAATATTTACCAATAACGTAATTTTACATTTTTCACAATAAAATTTAATTGATAAATAAGATAAAATAAAAAAATAATAAAAATAATTCTACTAACTGAAATAAGTTGTAGTAAAAGTACGAAAATTAATAAAACGGTTTAGAAATAATTAAAAATCCATACAAATACTAATATAAAAATGTTAAAAAGCCATTAAAAATACTGAATTTTTTAAAGAACATTAAAAAAGTTAACATTTGAAGTACTAGAATTGCCAAACTAAAAAAAAAAATGAAATTAAGCTATTTATTTAAAAAAAAATAAGAAAAATGACAGAAGAGTTCAAAAAGAAGTTGACATACTGAAATAAGTTGAAGTACTAAAATTATTAAAACTAAGATAAAAAGAAATGTAAACTTATAAAATGTAAAATAATAAAATGACAAAGCGCATAACATCTTAAAATGAAAACTGAAAATATAAAAATAAACATTTCTGAAATGAGTTACAGATGCAGACAGTGTTTACAATCACATTTTCACATTATTTCCCACTGAATATTCTGTTTGACTTTACTGAAGTTAAATATTGCAAATGCATGGTATTTTCCTTATTTTTTGGTGATGAGCAGGCAGATGTGACGTTTGTTGTCTGTGTTTCTCAGGAGAAGGACACGTCTCTGTACCGTCCTGCTCTGGAAGAACTGCGCCGTCAGATTCGCTCCTCCACGACCTCCATGACATCGGTGCCTAAACCGCTCAAGTTTCTGCGACCCCATTACGCCAAACTCAAGGAGATCTACCAGATTATGGCGGCGGGAGAGAACAAGGTGCGTGTCTGCGGTGTCAGTCAAACAGGGTGAGAATAATCAGCATGTGTTTCAGCGTGACAGTCTCCCTCTCTCTCTGTTTCACAGCATTTCTGCGCTGACGTGGTGTCTGTTCTCGCCATGACCATGAGCACTGAGCGAGAGTGTCTCAAATACCGTCTGCTGGGCTCGCAGGAGGAGCTCGCATCATGGGGCCACGAATACGTCAGGTGCGTCAGCTCACGTCGCTACAAACACAAACATTACACCGGTGTCATTGTTAACGGGAACTATTGAAAATCATTTTCTGTCATTGAAATAAAGCTGCGAGAAAATATGGCTTATGAAAAACTCAAACAAAAACGAGCAATGTTGTTTTGGCCACCAACTGAAATAAAATAAATACTTAAATGACCATAAAAATAAATTTGTTTTATTTGAAATTTTTAGGTTTTTTTTAATGCATATTTATAATTTTTATTAGTTTTGTGCTTTATTTATATCTATATATATCTATATTTTATAGAAAATAGAATATTTTTCTATATTCTATAATTTTGACCAAAGCAACATTTTATATATATATATATATATACACACACATACGTACATACATACACACACACACACACATATATATATATATATATATATATAAATATATATATATATAAATATATATATATATATATAAATATATAAATGTTGCTTTGGTCAAAATTAAAAATAGTTGCTTTGTAGATGCAACAACAAAGCCTGTTTCTCCTCAGTCAAACGTGTGTATATATAAAAAATATATAGAAATGTTGCCATGAATATTTTTTTAAAATAATGATAAAAATGGCAAATGCACATAACAGAAATAAAGTGAAAACTGAAAATATTTATAAATTCTATAATATAATATATTCTATAATGTAATATTTATAATTTTATGTGTATTTTTAATTGTATGGTCATTCACTGAAAAAAGTGAATTAAAAAAATGAATTAAACTAAAATTACTAAAAGCACAACTGAAATAAAAATAGAAAATAGAAATAGAATTATAAAAAATATATATAAAAATTAGTACTAAAATTACTTTACTAAAATTACAAATGGACTAGAAGTTGAAAAAGTTTTATATATATATATATATATATATATGTATATAATATAAACTTTTTCAACTTCTAGTCCATTTGTAATTTTAGTAGAAAAAAAGTAGAAATCAAAAAGTTGAAAAATTGCAAAAATCGGAAATAGAAAATAAAGGAAAAATAAATGTGAAAAATAACAAAAGCACATAACAATTACTAAAACTTAAATGAAAATATAAAAATAATATATTTTTTTTAATTTTTAAGGTACTAACATTTTTAAAGTACTAAAATTAGTAAAACTACAGCTAAAATAAACATAAAGCTAAATAGAAATATAAAAAACTATAAAAAAGTGCATAACAAAATCACTCAAATCTGAACGAATATTACAAAATTAACAAACTCAATTGAAAATATGAAAAAAAAAATTAATTATACAATTATAAAATCAGTTTTTCATATGTATAAATATATTAAATATTATTAGTAAATTTTATAAGTGAAAATTAGAAATAGAAATGTTAAGTTGAAGTAATAAAATTACAAAAATCTGAAATTAAAAATAAAGAGAAATAGAAATAAATAAAAATGACAAGCACATTACAATTACTATAATTGAAATGAAAACTGAAAATATAAAAACAAAAGCTAATACTATTTATTTAAATTTATATAATATATTTAAATATTTATAAATTCTAAAATAGTATAGTAATAATACTAAAATAACACGCTATTAGACTCATTGTTTTGGCCATTATTTGAATTTTTTTTTTTTTTAAGTACTAAAATTGCTAAAACTACAACTGAAATAAACATAAATTAAAGCCAAATAGGAATATAAAACTATATAAAAAATTATAAAACTATAAAAATGACAAGTGCATAACAAAATGAATAAAATCTTAGCTAAAATTACCAATGAACTAAAAGTCAAATTTATAACAAATTTTTTATATATATATATATATATAACATGACCATGATAAATGATAAAATTATAAGTAAATTAAGTATTAGTAAATTTTATAAGTGAAAATTAGAAATGTTAAGTTGAAGTACTAAAATCTGAAATGAATAATAAATAGAAATAGAAATAAAAAATAAAAATAAAAATGAGAAAAGCACGTAATTACTAAAATGAAAATATAAAAATAAAATCTAATTCAAAAAAATTAGAAATTCTAAAATAGTAGTTTGTAGCAGTTTGGGAGCTTTCTAGCTCTTTCCATGTGAACGTTCAGTTTAAAACGAACCAAATAAACCAGTGGCTGATGTGATCTTGTGTGTGTTTCCAGGCATCTGGCGGGAGAGGTCGCAAAGGAATGGCAGGAGATCGAGGAAGGCGATAAAGCTCAACAGGAAGTCCTGCTGAAGCTGGTCAAAGAGATCGTCCCCTATAACATGGCCCATAATGCCGAGCACGAGGCCTGTGACCTCCTGATGGAAATTGAGCGACTGGACATGCTGGACACGTACATCGACGAAAACGCCTACGCTAAAGTCTGCCTCTACCTGACCAGGTAAGACCCACGTTTACCCACAATGCCTCAGAACGTGCGTCTCTGAGTGTCGCCCTGGTCTGATCTGTGTTTGTGTCTCCAGCTGTGTGAGTTACGTCCCCGAACCAGAGAACTCGGCTCTGCTGAAATGCGCCCTCAACATCTTCCGCAAGTTTAACCGCTACCCAGAAGCCCTGAGGCTGGCGCTGATGCTCAACGACATGGAGCTGGTGGAGAACATCTTTACTTCCTGCAAGGACATGTATGACGCACATGCACAGTTTGTTTGTGAAAACTAAATTTCCATTTGCTAAACGCGGATAGTAACAGTCCGTCTGCTGTGTGTGTGATCAGTGTCATTCAGAAGCAGATGTCGTTCATGTTGGGTCGTCACGGCATGTTCCTGGAGCTCAACGAGGATGTGGAGGATTATGAAGATCTGACGGAGATCATGTCCAACGTGCAGCTCAACAGCAACTTCCTTGCACTCGCTAGAGAGGTGATGAAACGAACACGCACTCATAAAAACATCCAGGTCATGTTTGACCACAAACATCTTAAAAGAATTAGATTTCAACAAAAATATTTTTATTACAGTTGTGAATATGTATCATGGTATTTGGACTAAATTTAAATCATTCTGATTTGAATAAAAAATAAATAAATTTAATACCTTTATGACAATAATGGAAATTTGAATCCTAATTATTTTTATGCATTACAATAATGAGAAACTTCAGCTTTATCGTCAGGAAAAAGTCTGTTAAATATCATTTTTAAATTTTAAATGGAAAAAAAATATTATTGTCAACTGTGTAATAGCATTTATATTAATATATTAATTTATATAATAATAAATATTAATATTAAAAATAATCTTATATTAATAGAAATATTTATAAATTCTATAAACACAAAAAATGTTTTTGTTTGCTACTAAGTTAAAGAATTAAAAAGACCAAAAATACAACTTAAATAAAAATGAATCTAAGCTAAACAGAAATATACATATTAACAAACAAAAAAATGCAAATGCATAACAAAATTGCTAAATTGCTCAACTTAAATTAAATGAACTGAAACTGAAAAAACAAATTTGTGTGTCCTTATGATATATTATGTTTATAATTTTATGAAATTTAGAAATGTTAACGTAAAGTTCTAATGTTGCAAAAACTGAAATTAAAAATAAGGATAAATAGAAATATTTGTAAAAAATAAAACACGTACAATTATTAAAACTTAAAATAAAAATGAAAACTGAAAATATAAATGTTTTTATAGTATTAAAAATAATATTATTAGTAATTATATTAAAATTTAATTAATTTAAGTACATTTATATATTAGTTAATAATATATTAATAGAAATATTTATAAATTCAATAAACTTTTTTTTTTTTTTTTTTTTTTTTTGGCCACTAATACAACTGAAACAAAAATTAATCTAAGCTAAAATTTATATACAATTTATATAAATTTTATATAAAGTTTAAATACATTTAGAAATATTAAGTTAAAGTGCTAATGGTACAAAAATGTTAATTAAAAATATATTTTAAAAAAAATCACAAAAACATACAATTATTAAAACTTAAAATAAATACTGAAAATATATTTTTATGTATATAAAATTATGAAATATTTTATTAATAAAATTGAATTAAGCACATTTATATACACTACCGTTCAAAAGTTTGGGGTCAGTACATTTTTGTTTCTTTTTTTTTTTTTTTTTTTTTTAAGAAATTAATACTTTTATTCACCAAGGATGTATTAAGTTAATAATTAAAAGTTTATTGAAAGTTAATAATAAATAATTTACATTGTTATAAAATATTTATATTTTGAATAAACACTGTACTTTTTAAACTTGTTATTCATGAAAGAATCCTGAAAAAAAAAAAAAAAAATCACAGCTTCCAAAAAATATTTGGCGGCACAACTGTTGATATTATCCAACATTGATCATTCTAATAATAAATCCGCATATTAGAATGATTTCTGAAGGATCATGTGACACTTAAGACTGGAGTAACAGCTGATAAAAATTCAGCTTTTCATCACAGGAATAAATTCTACTTTAAAGTATGTTAAAATAAAAAACATTATTTTATATTGTAAAAACATTTTGCAATATTACTGTATTTTTATTTTTATTTTTAATCAAATAAATGCAGCCTTGAGGAGCATAAGAGACTTCTTTAAAGACTATTACAAGTCTTACTGACCCCAAACTTTTGAACAGTAGTGTATGTTAATAAATATTTATATTAAAAAATATAAATTAATATAAGTTAAAATATAAGTTTTTTAATAAAAGAAATATGTTTTTCTTTGAAATGGAGAAAAAATGAAGTTGCTTTTAATGTGATGTGGAAAAATATTGATATTTTATATATATATATATATAATAGATTTTTTTTTCTTTTCATCTTGGTTGAAACAAGTGGAGGAAAAAATCATGAGGTTCCTTTTGTGATGTCGAAGAAAATTGAATAATATTTCATTTAAATTAAGTATAATAATAAATATACATAATGGTAGTATTTGTTATACTGAATTTGATTCATGCCGATTTAAATAAATTAAATACAAATATTGTAGTTTCGATATAAATATAATTGTGTCCTTACATGATAATTTTATGTGTATTTGACAATTTGCCGTGTCATACCAATGATGTTTTTTTTTTTTAAATTCAAAATAAAAATATTTTTATTTCACATTCTGATAAAGAGCAATGTTTTATTTTGATTCTTTCTACTGTAGCTCGACATCATGGAGCCTAAAGTGCCAGACGACATTTACAAAACCCACCTGGAGAACAACCGTAAGACCCTTCAGATCTCCTGAGGAATGTGACGGGGTGTTTTATGTACATCAGCTGTTTTACTGACGCTGTTTCTCTCAGGGTTCGGCGGCAGCGGCTCACAGGTGGACTCGGCTCGCATGAATCTGGCCTCATCGTTCGTCAACGGGTTCGTTAACGCCGCGTTCGGACAGGACAAACTGCTCACGGAGGACGGAAACAAATGGCTTTACAAGAACAAGGACCACGGTGAGAACAGGCCCATCTCTGGGCAGTTATACAACATAAATCTGATGATCTTTGTATTAAATGTGTGTGTTTTGTGTTGTTTGTGTTCATAGGGATGCTCAGCGCGGCGGCGTCTCTGGGGATGATTCTGCTGTGGGACGTTGACGGCGGACTCACACAGATCGATAAATATCTTTATTCATCCGAGGATTACATCAAGGTACAGATTCGCACACTAATTAGTGCACTCACTTTAAGGCCTGTGATTTGGGGGGAAAAATTATGATTTTAAATGCAATAAAAAAGCACATTTATTTATTTATAAGTCCATTTAAGTAGTAGTTGTTATTATTAATAATAATAATAATTTTAATAATATTACTATTATACTATGTAACTATATCTTGTAAGATTTTGTTGTAAAAAATTAGTAATTAATAAAAATATAATAATAGTAGTAATGCTTTTATTTTACAGCACAACTGTTAAGTGACAGTACTAATATTTATGGTATTTTTTGTCATTATTTATTTCAGTCTGGAGCGCTGTTGGCGTGTGGTATCGTTAACTCTGGCGTTCGTAACGAGTGTGATCCCGCTCTGGCCCTGCTGTCTGATTATGTCTTGCATAACAGCAACATCATGAGGATCGGAGCCATTTTTGGGTAATTAATGAAAATCCTATGTTTTTACTGACTGAACTTATAAATATATATTAAATATCTATTATATATTTATTTAATTTACTATATAACATACTTTTTAGTTGGGTTGTAGTAAAAATATTTGAGTTTCTGTGTGTATTTGATGATAAATTATCAAATTAAATGGTGAAAATTTTTGATTCAGTTTTAGAGGTTTAATTACATTTTGTTAATCCAAAAAAAAATCAATTGTCTAAAAATCAATTGAATTCATAAAATGTTAAACAAGGCCTTACAAAATGTTTTATTTTTTAATATAAATTATAAAAAACAGTGGTAAACAAATGCATTAAACTTTAACTATTCAATCTGACAGTTTATTATTTAAATTAAACGGATTAAAAAAAAAAAAAAATATATATATATATATATATATATATATATATATATATATATATTTAAAAAAAAAAAAAAAAATATATATAATTTTTTTTTTTTTTTTTTCAATATTTAAAAATATAACAATATAAAAATATAATTCAGTTTCTTGATGTTA
This sequence comes from Labeo rohita, assembly GCF_022985175.1. Lineage (NCBI taxonomy): Eukaryota > Metazoa > Chordata > Actinopteri > Cypriniformes > Cyprinidae > Labeo > Labeo rohita. The sequence continues at coordinate 37,491,598 of NC_066883.1, forward strand.
AGACAAATTTATATAAATACTTAGGAAATATGTTTTACATGTTATTTATTATGCAATTTCATTTTGGTGAATTGTGGTGACAATCTTAAAGTTTTTGTGTGTATTTTATTCTAGTTTTTTTAAATCACATTAAATGTTAAAAATGAGTTACGTATTTTACTGTTTTTAAATGTAAATAAATGTTAATAATTAAAAAGTACATCTAATCAATTTAATTCATAAAACTTTTAACAATTTAAGAATTTATTAATTTTAACAGTAATGGGACCTTTTATGACTAATGGAAATCTGAATCTAAAGTATTTTGATAAATTTCAGTCTTTATTGTCGGGAAAAAGTCTTAAGATTTAACTAAAAAATATATTTTTTATATTTTAAATGAAAAAGAATTGCTGTTTGTATAATAGCATTTCTATTAATATATTAATTTATATAATAAACATTTATATAAAAAAAATAATAGAAATATTTAAAAATTCTATAAACAAAAATTTGAAATTTTTTTTGTTGGCCTCTAGCTGAAAAATATAAATGTTTTAAGTTAAAGATTTAAAATTACTAAAAATCCTTTTTTTTTCATTTTCATTTTAGAATTTATTTTAAAATGATCGTGGAATCAAATACATAAAACGTACAAAGTTATTTAATCATAAGGTTTAATGTTTAAATTAAAACGGCTAAAAAATTATTATTATTATTATTATTATTATTATTTTAAAAATAATATTTGAATAAATTGTGATTGGTACTTTAAAATACATTCAATAGTTATAAATTCTGTCATTTATTTTGCCGATTTTTAGTGAAGACCTTGTATTTTCAGTCTGTTTTTGGTGATAGTTTTTATTACATAAAATGATAAACTGTGTTGAGTTTCCCCCAAATTCTGAATATTTTACTAACTATTTTTGCTGTTTGTGTGTTTGTGCAGGTTGGGTCTGGCGTACGCCGGCTCTAACAGAGAGGATGTTCTCTCTCTGCTGCTTCCTGTCATGGGAGACTCCAAATCCAGCATGGAGGTGTGTGTTTTTGCAGTGGAAAGTGTGTGATTGATCGCTGTGTGTTTCTGTGTTTAATGAGAGTGTGTGTGTGTGTGTTTGTGCAGGTGGCGGGAGTGACGGCGCTGGCGTGCGGGATGATCGCCGTGGGTTCCTGTAACGGTGATGTCACTTCCACCATCCTCCAGACCATCATGGAGAAGAGCGAGCAGGAGCTCAAAGACACGTACGCTCGCTGGCTGCCGCTCGGCCTCGGACTCAACCATCTGGGTAAGAAGAAAATACAGTACAGTACTTTGGGGAAATGATCTAATTTTAGTTTTAATAATGGCAATTTTAAATTTTAATACATTTTTTTCTCCTGCGAGCTCAAGGTTTGTTGGACTTGAGCATATTTTGGTAAAAAAAAAAAAATGCTGCCATTTACTAAAAAAAAATAAATAAAATAAAATAAAAATAAATAAATATATATATTTATTTTTTATTTTTTATTTTTTTTTTAACTGGAAATGAAATCTGTTTTAGATGCTATAATTTTTTTATGGTTATTGTTTCTAAAGAAAATATTGCACAAAATAAGTATAAAATAATAAAACAATTATTAATTTATTTTTTTATGTGTCCTTTATTTAACTGGAAAGTAAACCATCTTTATATTGGTTATTTCTAAAGAAAATGTTGCACAAAACAAGTATAAAATAATAAAACTATTATTATTATTATTAACAATTATTATTTTTATTATTAATTTATTAATACATATTTATTATTTTTTTTATTAACAATTATTAATTAATTTATTTTTTATTTGTCCTTTATTTAACCGGAAATTAAAGCTCTTTTGAATATTATTATTATTATTATTATTATTATTATTATTATTATTTTTATTGTTCTTATTTTTCAAGAAAATATTGCATACAGTAAGTATAAAATAAACAATTTTTATTTATTATTAACAATTATTTAAAAAAAAAAAAGTCCTTTATTTAACTGGAAATTAAAGCTTTTTTTTTTTATTATTATTATTATTATTATTATTATTATTATTATTAATTAATTTTTTTTTTTTTTTTTTTTTTTTTCATTGCATCAAATATATACAAATAATAAAAAACAATTATTAACAAGTATTAATTTTTTATTTGTCCTTTTTTAACTACAAATTAAAGCTTGTTTAGATATTGTCATTATTTTTATTTTGGTTATTATTTCTGAAGGAAATATTGCACAAAAACAGTATAAAATAACAAAAACAATTATTATTAATTATTAACAGTTATTGGTTTATTTTTTTATTTGTCCTTTATTTAACTGAAAAAAAAAACTAATTTAAATATTATCATTTGTATAATGCTTATTATTCCTGCACAAAATAAGTATAAAATAATAAAAACGATCATTTATTTGTCCTTTATTTAACTGGAAATTAAAGCTCTTTTAGATATTATCATTGTTTTTATTATGGTTATTATAGCTAAAATGTTTTTTTTTAAATTACATATTAAAATTGCATTATTTGACAGTAAAATAAAGTATTTACTAAAATAAAGTATTTAGTAATTTGTTCAAATGTATTAAAGAGGGTATTTAAGTAAAATAATATTTTAAAAATATATATTATTTTACTGTTTAGTGTTGTAAAATGACTAAAATTAGTCTTAATTTTCAAACATCAAGCCTTTATTTGAAAGCAACATTTACTGTGAACCGAGGTGCTAAAAAAAAAACAGATCATGAGCTGCTTGCGTGTAAATAAAACTAATAAGCATGTATTTAACATAATTGCAGGTTTTTCAGTTTGATTGTCACTAACTGTATATATACTTCAAATGCAGGTAAAGGTGAGGCGATCGAGACGACTCTAGCAGCTCTTCAAGTAGTTCCCGAACCCTTCCGTAGCTTCGGCAACACGCTGGTGGACATCTGCGCATACGCAGGTGAGTCGCATGCTCTCTCAGCTCACACGCTTCATATAAACATATGTGTAAAACGTATGTAACGTCTGTCTGTCTCTCAGGCTCCGGTAACGTGCTGAAGGTGCAGCAGCTGCTTCATATCTGCAGCGAACACTACGACAACAAGGACAAAGATGACGATAAAGACAAGAAAGACAAAAAAGACAAAGATAAGAAGGAGACGGCAGCAGATATGGGCTCCCATCAGGTGAGTGTTTTCTCTTGTGTTGAGTTGAGTTGTGCGTTTGTTATCGGTCAGTGAGACTCATTCTGATGATGATGATGCTGATGCTGATGCTGATGCAGGGTGTGGCGGTGCTGGGTATCGCTCTCATTGCTATGGGCGAGGAGATCGGCTCAGAAATGGCTCTGCGCACGTTTGGTCACCTGGTGAGTCGCTGCCAAACACATCAGACACTTTCACACAGAAACCTAATGTTTAGTGACTTTTTTGGGGGGACAAAATAATAAATAAACATAGCTAGGTTATAGATAGGTTTTATAATAGTAGTTTCTGTTTATTTTAAAATAGTCATTTTATAGTATTTAATTGTAATATATATTATTTAAATGTATTTATTAATAAATATAAATATTTAATAATTTATACACATTATTTTATATATTATGTAACAAAAAATAATTAAATGCATCATTTATTAATAATTATAAATATTAATTTATGTATTTGTATTGTATATATTAAATATGTATTATAATAATTTATTAGATTTACATTAAATGTAAATTTATATATTTATAAAAGTACAGTTACTAAATAAATATATTGTGATAATTCATAAAATGTAGTTATGTAATTTAAATACATTGTTCAAGTATACATAAATATAAAATACAGCTTATAGACATTATATAAAAAATGTAAATGTATTTACAATACATTTATTTGTATTAAGAAATAATAAAGATAAACATTTATTATACACGTGTATCTTAAATACAATTAAATAATACATTTTATATACATTATAATATTATTATAATTACTTTATACATATTTTATTTTATATACTATATAACAAATATATTTATGTATATACACATTATACATTAATTGTAATATTATAATTTATTGATTTGAGATAAATTGTAATTTTTTGTAAAGTTAAATGCATCATTTATGAATTATAAATATTAATTTGTGTTTGTATAGTACAATTATATAGTATAATTGTATAATATATATTAAATACATTTTATTATATAATTCATTCAATTTACATATATTGTGATAATTCATAAAATGTGCTTGTATAATTGAAATACATTGTTCAAGTACACATAAATATAAAATATTTATTTACAACTTATAGACATTATATAAAAGTATATACATGTAGTATTTATCTTTGTATTTTATTAAAAAATAGATGCATTCATTATACAGTTGTATCTTAAATATTGCAATTTTTATGAAAATAAAAATATGAATATTGTAATGTATTACATTTATATTAAATGTAATAAAATATCCACAATTACGTAATACATTTATAATTAATTACTTGTGTATTTATATTTTGTTAATCTATTTATAAATATTAAATGTAATATTATTGCATTTGTTACATTTAATATTGTAGTAATATAATATTTATTTTATATTTAAGTGTTTATTAATAAATAAATATAACTGTTTGATATAATTGTAGATATTAATATAAAATGTAAAAATTATGTTACATTTATATTAAGTATAGTTTAATATATAATGATATAATAAATGTTTATAAATTATTAGTAAATGATATTACATTGATTAAATGTATATATTTGTTTTAATGAAATCAATTCATTTATAAATATATATAAATATATATAATTCGTTTTTAAATATTAAATGTGACAAGTGTTATAATCTATTGCAATTATATTACATTTAATACATATTACATAATAAATAAATGTTTCCGAATAAATAAGCATGACGTATTGAATTTTCCCAAGCTGACTTGTTAATGCGTTTGTCTGTGTGTTTTGTGAATTCAGCTGCGTTACGGCGAGTCGACGTTAAGGAGGGCGGTGCCGTTAGCTCTCGCTCTGATCTCCGTCTCCAATCCGAGGTTGAACATTCTGGACACGCTCAGCAAGTTCTCGCACGACGCCGACCCCGAAGTGTCCCACAACGCCATCTTTGCCATGGGGATGGTGGGCAGCGGTCAGTCTCCTGCTAATACGCTTGTGTTTTCACTCATGTGGCCTCTAGAGGCGCCGTAGCACAAATAACAGATCGATGACATCATACAGTGCTTCGACCAACCGATGTTGAGGATGCGGTTGTCATGGTTACCGTGTTGCTTTCTTCTGCAGGCACTAATAACGCGCGTCTGGCGGCGATGCTCAGACAGCTGGCGCAGTATCACGCCAAAGACCCCAACAACCTCTTCATGGTCCGACTCGCACAGGTGAGCCGCTTCACCTTCACGTCTGTGGTTGTCATGTGACTCGTCGTTTGCACTGTTAATTGTGTTTGTGTATTAAGAAAGATTTCTGCTTTTTCTAACATCAGCTGCTGCTGTTTTACCTGTTAATGAGCTAAAGACATCTAAAATTAGAATAAGATAAAAAAAAAAATTTCTACAAAATTTTGTAGAAAGAAAATTGAATGATTGTCAGTTCACTGAAGTGTTTTTACGGTTTAATCACAAATTAGACCATATTATTTTTTTTAATTCGTGTTGTTTTTGTATTAATACTTTTATTTCTGTATTTTCAGTTTATTTTAATTTAAGTTTAAGCTTTAGTAATTTAATGCACTTGTCATTTTTATTAGTTTTTTTTCTTCCCAAATATCTGTTTTGCTTTATTTTAATTTCAGTTTTAGTCATTTTAGTGCTTAAACTAAATTATTTTTTTTACTTTTTGTGTAAATAATTAGTAGTTTGTTTTAATGATAACTTTGATGGGGATATAAAAAATGATTTTATTTCTAGAATTCTAGAATTTGATTTGTAAAAATGTATAAAGAATGTTATAAAGTATAAAAAAAATTCTATTACAGTATTGAAAAATTATTACAGTGCTGTTTTAGTATTATTTATATGCTATTATAATATTTATTAATATTTGTATAAAATGTATACATGTACAAATACTTATATTTTATATAAATATATCAAATAAATTATATAAAACATTTATAAATACCATATTATATAAATGTGTACTTTCATTTTAAATTTAGTATTTTTAGTACTTATTTCTGTTAGCTATTAAAAAACATTTCTAATTTTTGTGATTTAAGTTTTTTTTTAATCCAATATTTGTATTTATTTTTTTTCAGTTCCCAGTGCCAATTTGTAATTATTTTAATTAATAACTCTGATAAATACTTCATAATATGCTATTATATGTATTATTTGTTTAAGCTATATGCATAAATATAAAATTATTTATATGCTATTATAATATTTATTAATATTTATATAAACTGTATATATAAATATAAAAGTATTTATATTTTATATAAATGCATAAAATAAATTATATTAAATATATTAAAAATAACTGTGAAATACATCATATGCTATTATAATATTTGTATATACATAAATGTAAGTGTTTTTATACTATTAGAATATTAAATATTCTAATAGTATGTGTTATGTATTAATATTTATAGAAACTGCATAAATATACAAATATTTAAATTTTATATAAATGTATAAAATAAACTATTATATGATGAATTATATAAATATCATATTATATAAATATTTCTATTTTTTTCATTTTCGTTTTAACTTTAGTACTTTTAGTCCTTTCGTTAGTTATCAAAAAACATTTTTAATTTTTGTGCTTTAAGTTGTTTTTTTTTTTTTTTTTTTTTTAAATCCAATATTTGTATTTTATTTCATTTTTTTTTTCAATGAACAAAACCCATTTTTAATGGTTTATTTTAGTATATTTTATATTAATATATAAAATAAGTTATATTAAAAATTGTGTAAATATTATATATAAATATTTGTATTTTTGTATTTTCATTTTAAATTTAGTACTGATTTCCATTAGATCTAATTTTTAAGTTTTTTTTGATCAAATATTTGTATTTGTTTTTTTGTTTGTTTTTTCAATTAACAAAACTCATTTTTAATTGTTTTAGTTCACAATAACGCTGATAAATACTTCATATAAAATATTATAATAAAAATATAGAAACAGTTTATTACAGTTTTGTTGAATTTGTCCTTTTTTGTGGTGAAAAATGACTGATGTGTTCTTGAGATGGTGATATTTTTTTGTGAAGCAGCTGTAGTGGTGTTTGTGTGTATTGTAGGTGAACCTGTGCTGACGTGTGTGTGTGTGTTTGTGTGTGTTTCAGGGTCTCACTCATCTGGGTAAAGGCACGCTGACGCTCTGCCCGTATCACAGTGACCGGCAGCTCATGAGTCAGGTGGCCGTAGCCGGACTGCTCACGGTCCTCGTGTCCTTCCTGGACGTCAAGAATAGTAAGAACATCAATACAGCATCTGTACTATCAGTCTAAATCAGATCTTAAATAATGCGATCTCTCTCTGTGTGCAGTAATCCTGGGAAAGTCTCATTACGTTCTGTACGGTTTGGTGGCGGCGATGCAGCCGCGTATGCTGGTCACATTCGACGAGGAGCTCAGACCGCTGCCCGTGTCCGTCCGAGTGGGACAGGTGTGTGTTTCTAACATATATGCTTAAGAATTGATCTCTAGTAGAGCTACTCTAGCTTTTACACATTTGGGGTTGGTCAGATTTCTGAATGTTTATGAGTTACTTCTCTCCTGCTTACAAAGACTGCATTTATTTGATCCAAAATACAGTAAAAATAGTGAAATATTATTAGAAAGTAAAACAGCTGTTTTCTAAGTGAATATCTGTTAAACTCTAATTTATTTCTGTGATGCGCAGCTGAATTTTCAGCATCATTACTCCAGTCTTCAGTGTCACATGATCCTTCAGAAATCATTCTAATATGCTGATTTGCTGCTCAACAAACATTTATGATTGTTATTATAGTTAGGTTGATAAAAAATAGAGCAAATAATTTTAAGAATTAAAATAACATCAGTGGTGCAAAAATATACATTTTGAATTTATGTAAAATATATATATTTATTTTTTTAGTGCAACAAACTAGCTTTGTATTGCCACCTCGTACAACAGAATATTGTTCAAAATATAATAATGGAAGTAATTTTAACAATGAAAATATCCGAAGTGCTATATAAAATTCAAAAAAATATATTTAAAAAGAAAAATTATATGTATTTTTTTATATATAATATATTTTGGTGTGTGACAAGAATTTTTATGTAATTTAAAACATTTAAAATTGAATGTAATATTTTACATTTAAATTAACTTATGTAAAATATTTATTTAAAAAAAAAAAAAAAAATATATATATATATATATATATATATATATATATTTCAAACTTTCATGTTTGTTTTTCAAAATAAGAGAAAGTTTAGAAATTTAAATATCAGTAGTGCAAAATAGCAAAATAAATGCACAAAATATTGTATTTATACAAATTAATATATATACAATGTAGCTTAAAAAAAAAAAAAAATATATATATATATATATATATATATATATATAATTTAATATATATTCTTTATTAAATGTTTAGTGTGACAAAATGTCACAGTATACAATGAGAAATTGTTCAAAAATGTAAAAATAAAGTCTTTTTTTGCTGTATTTTATTTATTTTTATTTGCTTTTTGTAGCGCTTTGGGTTTTAGAAAAGCGCATTATAAATATTTTTTTTTTTTATTATAGATTTTTTATTATTTTTTATTTAAAATATCAGTCATCCAAATTAAAATGCATAAAATATAGTATTTATAAAAAAAATGTGTGTATGTTAATGTCAAACTGTAGTTTTGTATTGCCAGTGTATAATTAGAAATTGTTTAAAATGAGTTAAAAATAAAAATAATTTAAATAAAAATTAAAATCACAAAAATAACACACAAAATTCATGCAAATCTTAGAATTTTATTTTTCATGTGTGACAAACTATAGCTTTGTATTGCCGCAGAGTATAAAGGCAAATTGTCTAAAAGAAAAGTCAAAATAAATTGTGCAAAAATGTAACAATTAAAATAAAATGAGTAGTGCAACATAATGTACACAAAATATACTATTTATAAAAAATATCTTATGTTTCCTTTTAAATAAAAAAAATAAATAAATAAAATTTTAAAAGTGGTAGAAGCTGTTTTACTGATGTGTTATTTGTGTGTGTGTTTGTAGGCTGTAGATGTGGTGGGTCAGGCCGGCAAACCCAAAGCCATCACAGGTTTTCAGACTCACACCACACCGGTGCTGCTGGCTCACGGCGAGAGAGCCGAACTGGCCACAGAGGAGTACATCCCCGTCACGCCCATCCTGGAGGGCTTCGTCATCCTGCGCAAAAACCCCAACTACGACGCTTAGACGCGCTGACAGGGACCTTCGACACGCCTGTACAATATTTAAAGCACCTCTCTCTCCCCCTTACGTCCTCTCTTACGTTCCCTGCGCTGTCTTTCTCTCGGACGGCGAGACAGTTTCATCGGTGTAACTGTGACGATTCCTCCCTCGTTTCTCCTCCTCTCCTCATTTTGTAATTAGAGCATGAAATGAGTGTGTGAGTTTATCATCCTGCTAAACAGTTTTGCTTGTTTTTGTTACTTGTTCTGTAAAAGGTTGAGATACAAAAAATAAAAGAATTGTGGTCAAACCGGTGCCTTTACGCAAATTCATTTCACTTGGTACCAAGGCGAGCAATTGTTATTATTCTTATAATATTCTGTATATTTTGTATTCCGTAATTGTTGTCAGTGTGTGCTAATTAATATTCAGAAGCCAGTAATTTGCACTAATGATATTAATAAATCTCTGGTTTTGTTTATATAATACATCAGGAACATTTCAGCACAATCGTCTACTAAAACACTGTTTTCATTAAAGAAAATTCATTTACTACAACACATTTCAATAATAATGTAATATTTGAAGTTATATGAAGTTATTTTTTTTTTTTTCTTTTGAACTTTATTTTTTAGTCACAAACTAGCTTTGTATTACCATAACATACAATATTAAAAAAGTCAAAAATAATACACTAAATAATTTTAATAGTTAAAATAAGTAGTTTCGAATCAAATGGATGAAATATATTGTTTATAGAAAATGTTTTTATTTTGTTTTTAGTGTGACAAAATATGCTGCTTTGTATTTTCACATGAGAAAGTGAATAAAAATATTATAGTAAAATAGACATTTTTTTGTAATATTTAATTTTTTTTCGTCATTTTTGATCAGTAAAAAATAAATAAATACAAAATATATATTTTCCCTTTGATTTTGATTTTTAATGAAATTGTTTAAAAATAAAGTCAAAATAAATCATTTTAACAAATTAAAATGGACAAATGATAATATTTTTACAAAATATACTTGTTCTTTTTTTTTTTTTTACTTTTAAATTTTATTATTAGTTGTGTGGCAAACTTTAGCTTTGTATTTTCATGTGAGAAACTGAATAAAATTACTAAAACCATTTTCTCAGACGTCACCGTGAAAGACAGTTGATTTCCTTTAAATCTTTTTAAATAATAAATAAATATCTGAAGTAAAATAAACTTTTCTTTTGTAACATTTAAACATTTTTCTGACTTCTGATCAATAACAAAAAAATAAATTAAGTAATACAAAATATTTTTTCCTTTTTATGTTTAATATGGCAAAAATAAACTCAAAATAATAGACCAAATAATTTTAACAATAAAAAAGTAGTTTAAAATAAAATGGACAAAATATATTATTTGTACAAAATATATATTTTCCTTTTAAATGTTATTTTTAGTATGACAAAAACTTTAGCATTGTATTTTCACAATAAAAAAAAAATACTAAAACCATATTCTCAGATGTCTTCGTAAAGGACAATTGATTTCCTATAAATCTTTTTAACAATGAAGAAATATTTGAAGTAAAATAGACATTTTTGTAATATTTAAATATTTTTCTCTCACTACTGATCAATAAAAATATAAAGTAATACTAAATATTTGTTTTTAATTTGATTTTTAATGAGAAATTGTTCAAAATAAGTCAAACTTGTACATAGTTTCACACTCGTCAGTATGAATGAAGGTTATTTTTAAGTTGGTCGCCAGGTGGCGCTGTGAGAAAACGCCACGCCTCTCTGAGCCTCGACCAATCCCAATGTTCGAATCCTACTATGGGAAACTCATAAATATTAATGACGCCATGCTGACGTTGCTCGTTGACCTATCAGCTGGAATCCAGGCGAAAGCTGCGTCATGAATATTAACGAGCTTAACTTATTTGCTTCAGCGCAGTCACGACAGCGAATTAATATTCATGAGCAAAGCGCTGCCCACACGCCGCGGCTGCTGTCACGTGGTCGGGATTCCCTATTGTCACCGATCCCGGAAGTTCCCGAGTCGCCGGTTTCCGCCGGAAAAGGTTCCGTCCGGTTCCAGACGGGTCTGTCTCTTTTTTAAGTCTCTTTTCGGTTCGGTATCGCTCAACTGATCCGGTACAGGACCGGACCGGCACCGAAGCTGTACGATAAACTCCTGTCCGGTAAGAAACAGCCACACACGAGACCTTACCGGCTTTGACGCGTGTGTGTGTGTGTGTGTGTGTGTGTGTGTGTGTGTGTGTGTGTGTGTGTGTGTGTGTGTGTGTGTGTGTGTAGGTGTTTGTGTGTGTGTAAGACTGTTAGATTCACTGAAAACAACTGATCAAAAATGTCATAATTATCATTATTTGAAATATTTAAATCAGCATCATAGATCAGCTGATTATTGATTATTAATTCTGTTATTGATTGTTAGTGGCCTCACAGTGTCACTGACACAATATTATAGTTTTTAATTCATATTCTAAAGCAGTTTTGGCTTTTATATTTTCCATTATAATTTTAGTTAAAGTTTTGGTCATTTTATTTTATTTTTATTTATTTAAAATATATTCATTTCATTCATATGCATTTTGTTTTGATGCTGTTTCTAATATGTTTAACTTAATTTACTAAAATAACTAAAAAATGAAACCTAAAAATGAAATAAAATAACAATTTCAATATGATAAGAATATGTCTTTTTAATTTAATTTTAGTGTTTTAGTCATTTATTTATTTATTCAGTTATTTATCATTATATTAAAAAAGTTTGTATTTATTTTAATTTCAGTTATACCAAATATAACTTGTATTTTATTTTATTTTATTTTTAGTTTTAGGTAAAAAATTGTGGCCTTTTCAGAATTATTTCTAATTTTGGTTAAAGTTTTGATAAATTTATTGTTTGTGTGTGTGTGTGTGTGTGTGTGTGTGTGTGTGTGTGTGTGTGTGTGTGTGTGTGTGTGTGAGTGAGGGGGTCATTTTTATTTATTTATTTGTTTGTTTGTTTATTTTTCATTATACCTAAAAAGTTTGTATTAATTTTAATTTCAGTTATACCAAATATAACTTTTGTTTTATTTTATTTTATTTTTAGTTTTAGGTAAAAAATTGTGGCCTTTTCAGAATTTTTTATTTCTAATTTTGGTTAAAGTTTTGATAAATTTATTGTTTTTGTGTGTGTGTGTGTGTGTGTGTGTGTGTGTGTGAGAGAGAGAGAGAGAGAGAGAGAGAGAGAGAGAGAGAGGGGGTCATTTTTATTTATTTGTTTGTTTGTTTAATTTTTATTATACCTAAAAAGTTTGTATTAATTTTTAATTTCAGTTATACCAAATATAACTTGTATTTTATTTTATTGTATTTTATTTTATTTTATTTTATTTTTAGTTTTAGGTAAAAAATTGTGGCCTTTTCAGAATTATTTCTAATTTTGGTTAAAGTTTTGATAAATTTATTGTTTTTGTGTGTGTTTGTGTGAGAGAGAGGGGGTCATTTTTATTTATTTGTTTGTTTGTTTATTTTTTATTATACCTAAAAAGTTTGTATTAATTTTTATTTCAGTTTTAAAAAATAAATAAAAGTTTAAAAAAAATAAGTTAAACTTAATAAATTATATCAGTAGTGCAACATAAAATGTACAATATATATATTTTTTTTATTTTAGTTTTAGTTTTAGGTAAAAATTGTGGCCTTGTTTAAAACAGTTGTTAATTTTGGTTGAAGTTCTGGTAAATTTGTTGTTTTTTTTGTTTGTTTTTGTTTGTTTGTTTGTTTTTCATTATATCTAAAAAGTTTGTATTCATTTCTATTTCAGTTTTAGTTAAATAAAATATGTTAAACTTAAATTATATCAGTAGTGCAAAATAAAATGTACAATATATATTTTACAATTTTTATTTTAGTTTTAGGTACAATTTGTGGCCTTGTTTAAAACTATTTTCAATTTTGGTTGAAGTTTTGGTAAATTTATTGTTTTTTATTTATAAATAAATATGTTTTATTTATATGTTTGTTAGTTTGTTTTTCATTGTATCTAAAAAGCTTGTATTCATTTCTATTTCAGTTTTAGTTTAAAAAACTTAAATTAACCTTAATGAAAATTATATCAATAGTGCAAAATAAAATGCACAAAATATAATTTTATTTTATTTTATTTTTAATTGTAATATTGGTAAATTTATTGTTTTTTATTTGTTTGTTTGTTTATTTATTTTTCATTATATCTAAAAAGTTTGTATTCATTTTTATTTCAGTTTTAGTTAAAAAAAAAAAAAAAATTAATTAACCTTAATGAAAATTCTATCAGTAGTGCAAAATAAAATGCACAAAATATTATTTAGTTTTTATTTTAGTTTATTTTTAGTTGTAGGTAAAAATTGTGGCCTTGTTTAAAACTTAAAACTGATTAATGTATTGGTAAATAATATTTTAGTATTTTAGTATTTTTTTTTTTATTATTTTAGTTTAGTTTTTAGCCCAGACAAACATTGCATTTTCTTCTAGAAAAGTCCAGATGCAAACTGCAGTTGAGATAACGACACTTCAAACAGCTGCTTTGGCCTGTTATTAGTCTGACTCGATTTCTTCTGGCATTACAGCGTGACATAACTGCATTTATCATCTCTTCTGCTCCTGGTTTGGAAAACAGATTAATATTTCACTGACCTACATTTGACAGATGAAACTAACCGTCCTAATGTGGGGCCGTGGCACCTGTGTGTGTGTGATCATGAATTCATGGGTCAGTAATGACGCCTGACAGCATCAGATGCACGTGATTGTCAGCATGTCACAGCGCTGAGGATGTGATTTGGTGTAAATATAGTAAACACTTGTTTTGGTTTTGGCAGATCTGACCCTCACAACATCCAAAGAAACATATCAGTGTTATTTTAGTACTGTTGAGATACTTTTAGCTTTATTAATATTTTAAATTAGTTTTTTTTTTGACCTTTTACATTTTCATTTTATGTTTTTTCATCTTTATTTTTAATTATTTTATTATATTTTCCATTCCATTCATTTTCATTTTAGTTTAAGTGTTATTTTAATTAGTTGTCATTTTTAAATATATCTGTATATGTTTTTTTTATTAGTTATTTTAATATCAATTTAAACAAAGAAGGATGAGAAGCTCAAATAGCTCATTAAAAAAGTTTTAAATTATTTAATTTTATTTAAGGTTTGTTTTACTTTACTATTATAGTTCTTATTCATATTTTGAATTGGTTTTTATTTTATATAAAATATTGTCTGTTTAAAAAAAAAAGTATAAATGTATAAAAAATATTTTTTTAATTAATTAATTTAATTTAATTTCAAGTTTTTTTTTATTTCAGGTAATAGTATGGGTGTTATTTTATTATGATTAACATACTATTATAGTTCTTATTATATTTTGAATTCGTTTTTATTTTATATAAAAGATTTAAAAATATATATATTATATATTATAATGTATAAAAATGATATATATTTAAATATATATTATATATATTTAAATGTAAAAATAAATTATACTTTTATTTTTATCATTTTAATTTTAATTAAAGTTTTAATAATTTTGTGTTAAGTTTTTTTTTTTATTAATTAATTTAATTTAATTTAAAGTTTGTTTTATTTCAGGTAATAGTATGGGTGTTATTTTATTATGATTAAGATACTTTTATAGCTCTTATTAATATTTTGAATTTTTTTTTAATTTTATATAAAATAATTTATATTAAAAAATATATATTTTAAAAATATACAAAAATGATATATATATTAAAAATAAATTAAGCTTTTATTTTTATGATTTTAATTAAAGTTTTATTAATTTTGTGTTAAGTTTTTTTTTATTAATTAATTTAATTTAATTTAAAGTTTGTTTATTTCAGGTAATAGTATGGGTGTTATTTTATTATGATTAAGATACTTTTATAGCTCTTATTAATATTTTAAATTGTTTTTTTTATTTTAGATAAAATAATTTATATTAAAAAATATATTATATATTTTAAAAATATATAAAAATGATATATATATTAAAAATAAATTAAGCTTTTATTTTTATGATTTTAATTAAAGTTTTATTTTGTGTTTGGTTTGAATTTTAAATAATTGATTAAATTTTATTTCAAGTAATAGTATGTTCTTATTATTATTTTGAATTGAAAAATGTTGTATATTTTTAAAAATATATATACATAAAAATATATTATTATTTTATTATTATATTATGTAATTTTAAAGTGAAAGGTGTTTGAGCACCGCCCGCACTTCTTCATATGATTACGCGAAGTCACGTAATTATTCATGAGATTACGCAACATTTGCCGCGTTCTTTTCTCGGTGTGTTAATGTGTTCATGTGAAGTGTTTAGTTATGATTAGTGTGTGGGTTAATTAACGTCCACTGAGCACAACTGTACAGAATCCACAGTAATGAAGTAGTTGTGTTGGTGAAGTGTTGAATCATGCTGACGAGCGGCGCGCCGCCGGTGCATGTGCGTGCCGGAGCGCGTGACTGCGCCTGCGCTTGCGCGCGCGACCCACGTGCTTTGTTCCGGCAGGCGCACGCGCGAGCGAACATGGCGACGCGCTGCACGTCTCGCGTTACCGGACAGTGAGACACACCGAGAGAGAGCAAAAGAAAAACGGTAAAGAGCCGAGCCTTGTTTGTGTGTCAAACGAGCGATTGTAAATGAATGCGCGCTCGTGTGTGTGCGTGTGTACGTGATGTTTAACGCGGGCGCGTTAATGCGTTACGCGCGCAACGACGCAGTAAGTTGAGTTTGTCAATCTGGCCCTCAGAAGTGATCAATACAGCACATATAAATGTGTGTGTGCTGACAGGTGTCTCAGGAACTGCGTCGATTTCATCGATCACGCTGATATCGTGTTTTTAGCAGGTATTTTGATGAAACTGTGTGTTTTAGATCGTGTCAGTATCGTGATGGTTTTTGACGTGCCTTGGAGGGCCATGGTAATACCATGGTACATGTCACTAATATGGTCATCCACCAGTACATTAGGGTATCGAAATGTCTTCTTGTACCTCAGAGTACAATGTAAATATTATGGGACATGAATGGTGTATCATGTTATACCATCTTTTTACCATGGTACTCCCACAGTATTTTTTGTCATTTTTGAGGTAATGCCATGGTACATTCATTCTAATATATATATATAATATGGTATTTTCTTATGTTTATAGTTTTGTATTGTGTATATATATTTATATTGTCTTCTGTTTTCTGTTTTGGACAGGTACCATGGTAATACAATGGCAAACATGGTTATTATCTTGTGTTTTGGACACGTACCATGGTAATACAATGGCTTTTTTGGGTATATATATATATATATATATATAAAGATATTTCCTTGCATTTTTGACATGTACCATGATAATACAATGGTATTTTTTTGGAAAATATACATAAAACATGGTATTTTCTTGCATTTTGGACACGTACCACAGTAATATCAATGGCATTTTTTGGGAATATATATAAAACAAGGTATTTTCTTGTATTTTGGACACATGCCATGGTGATACAATGGTTTTTATGGAATATATACATAAAACATGGTGTTTTCTTGCGTTTTGGACACGTACCACGGTAATACAATGACATTTTTTTGGAAATATATACAAAAAAATACCATGTTTTATGTATATTCCTAAAAAATGGCATTGTGTTACCATGGTATGTGTCCAAAATGCAAGAAAATACCTTGTTTTATATATTTTCTTAAAAAAATTACAAGAAAATACCATGTTTTATATATATATTCCCAAAAAATGCCATTGTGTTACCATGGTACGTGTCCAAAACACAAGAAAATACCATGTTTTATATATATTCCCCAAAAATGCCGTTGATATTACTGTGGTACGTGTCCAAAACGTAAGAAAATACCATGTTTTCTTGTAAAAATTTTTTGTTTTCAGGAATATACATAAAACATGGTATTTTCTTGCATTTTGATACAAAAAATACCATGTTTTATATATATTTTCCTAAAAAATGCCATTGTATTACCATGGTATGTGTCCAAAATGCAAGAAAATACCTCGTTTTATATATATTCCCAAAAAAAATCACAAGAAAATACCATGTTTTATATATAGATTCCCAAAAAATGCCATTGCATTACCATGGTACGTGTCCAAAACTCAGGGAAATACCATGTTTTATGTATGTATTTCCAAGAATGCCATTGTATTACCATGGTACGTGTCCAATACACAAGAAAATATCATGTTTTATATATATTCCCCAAAAATGCCATTGATATTGCTGTGGTACAAGTGCAAAATGCAAGAAAATACCATGTTTTGTGTGTTTTTTTTTTTTTTTTTTAGGAATATATATTAAACGTGGTATTTTCTTGCATTTTGGATACATACCATGGTAATACAATATCATTTTTTGGGAATACTTATATAAAATGTAATATCAATGGCATTTTTGGGGAATATATATAAAACATGGTATTTCCCTGCGTTTTGGACACATACCACAGTAATACAATGACAATGTGTGTTTGTGTGTGTATATATATATATATATATAAAACATGGTATTTTCTTGCGTTTTGGACATGGTAATAACGTGGTAATACAATGGCATTTTTTGGGATGCAGATACTTAAATTTATGTACAGTGGAATTTAGAAGGTGCTTTCAAGAATACCATGGTATACATCCAAAACAATCATGATAGCACCATGGAATATGTCCCAAAAATATGGTAATACCATGGTACATAGTCTTTAAAACATTATTTTTTTGTCTTGTTTTATAAGGCATATAAATACCACGATGAATTCATTCATTACATGGTTCATAATCAAATTACAATGGTATTATCTGTTTTTTATGAATGTACTATGGTAATACCATGTTTTTGGTGTACAGAATGTAATCAGAATTGGATAACCATGGAATTACCATCTGATCCTATTATTTTACCATTGTAATAGAGTACAAACACTGTGTTTCTAATTAGTTGCTGTGTGAATTTAAAGCGTTTAAATGACATTTGAGATGATCTAAGACATTTAAAAAGACGTTGACGGGTCATCTGTGGTCTTATTGTCTACAGTTCGTAGTTTAAGAATGATTTGTGTACAGTGATGTTGTTTTTTTTCTGGCTCTGGCCCACGTCAGGCTTCTGGGTCAAAGTTCACGGTGAAAGAGGCTGATGTGTAAAGGCAGAGCGATGACGGAGCGCGTGTGTGAAGCGTTAGTCACTCGTGCATGACTGTCGCATTACTGAAGCTGTCTCACACTGCAGTTCTGTATCCAATAGCAACACGCTCCAAAGGTCTCGTGTGAGTGTGCCGTGTTCAAACTCTCAAAGGAAAGCAGACAAAGACAGAGCCGGTGTGTGTTTGTGGGAGTTTCAGTGCTTGTGCTGATGCAGACGGCCTGCATGTTTGTTTTATTAAACGGATAGTTTTCCAAGAAATGAAAATGCGCTCACCCTCAGGCCGTCCGAGATCAGACTTGGAGAAATGTGTCATCACTTGCTCACCAAGCAGTGAATGGGTGCCGTCAAAATGAAGGCTGATAAAAACATCACAACAATCCACAAGTGATCCACGCCACTCCAGTCCATCAGTTAACATCTTCAGAAGACAAAAGCTTAAACAAATCCATCATTAAGACATATTGAACTAAAATACAAGTCCATATTACAACACTTCCTCCAGTGAAAAAGTGGTCTGGTCTGAATCAGGAGAGAAATCTGCACAGATCAAGCACCGTTTACAAGCTTTAAATAAATATGTGGCTGGATTTTTCACTGTGATTCACTGGAGGAAGCTTTATTATGGATTATGGACTCACATTTTAGTTATGTCTTAATGATAGATTTGTTTCTTACAAACATGCAGCTTTTCACTTCTTAAGACTGTTGGTTAATTGATGTACTGGAGTAGTGTGGATTATTGTGATGTTTTTATCAGCTCTCATTCTGACGGCACCCATTCGCTGCAGTGGATCCATTGGTGAGCAAGTGATGCAGTGCTATGTTTGTTCAAATCTGATGAAGAAAAAACTCATGTGCATCTTGGATGACTTGAAGGTGAGAACATTTTCAGCAGAATGTCATTTTTGGGACGTTATATTGGCGGAAGTGCATGAGAGAGCTTTTAAAGTTAGAAAAAAAATCTGCACTGTAAAAATTATTTAAAATAAAACAATTTATTAGTGTTTTACAAGAAAGCAATCTCTCTCTTTCAAAATTTCATGTTTAATTCAGTGTTTTTCTTACTGGCAAATTATTTGTCAAAAGTACTATTCATTTCTGAGTGAAATTTGCTTTTACGTTTTTTTCCCCCTTGTGTTTTATAAACTTTTTTTTAATGTGATTTTTCTATATTGTTTGCTATGAAATAATTTTGTCAGAATGCAGTGCTACTTTTGAATGGTCATCAATGGAGAAAGGTGCTTTTTGCATTTTTAATTGTCTAGTTACAGCAGGAACTAACTAGATCATGCTAACTAGCTAAACTTTACAGATTTTTTTGGCAAATATTTGGCATCGTTTCTGTTTTTTAGTAATTTTAACTAAATATTGTTTTCATTCAATTCTGGCATTTTTTGGAAATGTATATATAAAATATGGTATTTTCTTGTGTTTTGGACACATACCATGGTAATACAATGGCATTTTTTGGGAATATGTATATAAAACATGGTATTTTCTTGTGTTTTGGACACATACCATGGTAATACAATGGCATTTTTTGTAAATATATATGTAAAATATGGTATTTTCTTGTGTTTTGGACATGTATTATGGTAATACAATTCCTTTTTTGGGAATATGTATATAAAACATGGTATTTCCTTGCGTTTTGAACATGTGCCATTGTAAAACAATGGCTTTTTATGGGAATATATATATATATATATATATATATATAACATGACCATGGTAATACAATGGCATTTTTGGGGAATATATATATATATAAAAAACATGGTATTTTCTTATGTTTTGGACACATACCATGGTAATACAATGGCATTTTTTGTAAATATATATGTAAAATATGGTATTTTCTTGCGTTTTGGACACATACCATGGTAATACAATGGCTTTTTTGGGAAAAACATTTTTGAGGCTAAAAACTGCATCCGTTTGGCTGATAAGCTTAAGTTTTTCTCATGTTGCCAATGCATGGTTTCTGCATTTTAATATTAGTTTTGACTAAATATTGTGTTTTAATTTAATTCTAGCAGTTTTTGTGTTTATATCTATCATGACCAACCGCTGAAAACCCGTAGCACTAATTAAAGCCGTTGTGTTCAGTTTCTGATCTGATTTATTAAAATTATATGTCATGTTCATTGTATTATTTTCTTTTTGTAAAAATTGACACATTTCACCTCACATTTCATACTTTTCTGCAGTATTTTGGAATTATATTATATTTGGTTATATTAGCTAAAAAGTTAATCTTTCATTTTTCTAATTTTTTCATTATGATTATGAAGATTTTCTTGCAATAATTTGCACTGATAAGTACCGTGGAGAAAGGGATGTAATTTATGAAGTAATTTGCTGAGTCATCTTAAATGATGGTAATTTCCTAAATTGTGATTCCTGTGAATGATTTAATAGCAGAAACTGTTATTAGTAAAGAAAATAGAGCTGACTAAGAGTCGTTTTAATTCTCTTCTCTTTGATTTGTGGCCTGAAAACCTTTTGAACTTGGCTTTTCCGCAAGGTGTATTTAAGCGTTATGTAATGTCACTGCTGAGCTCTGTATCTGTGAGAAACGTCAGTCTGTCGCTACTGTATCCTCACGTCCAGTAACGTACGTGTGTGTGTGTGTGTGTGTGAGAGAGTTGTGCAGGTTTGCCTCTATATTTGGCTCTTGTAAAGAGAGCCGTGTGGCCTGAACCCCCTCCATATGAACTAGTTTGGGTCTCGCTCAGCTGGTCTCTTGCCGCAGTCTTGTTCCTCTGATTCATTCACAAATGCAGACACTCGTCAAACACACAAGGCCAAATAATGAATGAGTGCTGCGGTAATCACAGGTCATAAAGCAGACCTCAAACTACAGATGAGATTCACAAAAAATGACCAAATTTGCCTCCAGTTCTGATTAATGATTATTTTAATATTTTTGAGAAAGCACTAAGTTACAGAATAAAGCTTGATGGGTTAAGATTTAAAAATTAAGAAATCTATACATGAAAATCAGTATTGTAGCTTTACAGATACTGTAAATTTTGTATATTTTTTTTTTCTCTTAAATAGAGTTGCTGATAGAGTTCTGGTAAATTTCCAAAAACTTTCCAGAAGTTTCCTGACAAATTTTCTGTAATTTACTGGAAATTTTCTGCCCTTTTGTAACCCTATTCTTAAATACCATTTATTTTGTTTACAAGAAAAAAAAAAAAACAGAATTACTGCACAGTAATGTTATTAGTAATATATTTTAACACATTTGCATTTTTTTTAAGATTTTTGTAATATTCAAAAAATTAACATTTTTATTATTATAGTTTTGTAGTTTTTATATTTCGATACACAAGCACAGCAAAAATGTCATTCTGAATTATAATCAATTTTTATCACAATTAGATTTTTTTTAACATTAAAACACTTAGAGGTGAAATTTGTAATATTTATTATTATTATTATTATTATTATTATTATTATTATTACTTATTTATTTTTTGCTATTTCAAGGGTTTTATAAATGATCTAAGGGAGAAAATAATACATTCTTATTATGCTATATATTGGTTTTCTGTCAAAATAAAATCTTCATATTTAATATTTGAAAATAAAGAAATTAAGAATTTTTCATTGTAATTGTGCAAATATTTTTAATAAATGCTTAATTTTTATTTTACAGCATAATAGTATTATTATAGTAATTATTAGATAATAATTTAAGTATTAAATACAAAATTAAAGACATTACTGTTACTATTGTATTAATTATATTGTGCTATAAAATAACAATTGAGCATTTAATACAGTTATAATTATTAATTATCTTTATTATAATTAAATAAATTACTAGACAAAATTAGAAATAATTACTATGAGCATTTAATAAAAATATAAATGTAATATAATTATTGCATTAAAAATTAAACCAATGTCTTATTTTGTTTAATTTTGACTGTAATAATTATATTACAATTATATTTGCATTAAATGCTCAATTTAATTTTACAGCACAACAGTATTATTACAGTAGTAATATGTCTTTTGTTTAATGTTTAATGTAATTATATTACAATCATATTTTTATTAAATGCTCAATTTTTATTTTGTAGCACAATAATTATTACAATAGTAATAGTTCTAATTTTGTCTAGTATTTTGTTTAATAATTATATTAAAAATAATTAATAATTATTATAATTGTATTAAATGCTCAATTGTTATTTTATAGCACAGTATAATTAATACAATAATAACAGTAATTTCTTTAATTTTGTATTTAATAATTAAGTTATTATCTTATATACACACGCATACACATACACATGCATACTTCTTTGGCAATTTTTGCAGCCCTATGAACAAATAAAGCAAACATTTTTTTATTTTTTTTTAAAGTACATTGCAATTTTTATTTTTTTCCCCTAAATCAATAGAATTAATATAATAGTAATAGTAATTTCTTATTTTAATTTTTACATACAAAATTAATATTTTATATTATATTATATTATATTATATTATATTATATATTTATTTTTTGGCCAAATAGTGCAGCCCTGTGAACAAGTAAAGCAAACATGAAACTCTTAAAATAAAAAATAAAAAATTACATTGCATTTATTATTATTTTTTCCCCTAAATAATTCAGCACTATTACCAATTTTTTGCAACAAACCTGGAAAAAGTCTGCAATTTCGAGGGTTTCATGACCAAGACACCTGTTTTAACAGACTTTTAATTTGCGTCTCTGTGTGTTTGTCTCCCGAGACACACGGCCATTGTAAACGTGTCTGTGCTGCAGTGTTTAAAGATGCACTGCTGTTATTTTTACTCTTTACTGCGGCGTTCAGGTCTGGATCTCCGGTGTTAAAGGTGAAGTGTGTTATTACGGCGTCACCAAACACAACTGCGAACATAATGACAGGTTCCAGTCAGTCATTCGAACACTCTTCCAGGTTTTTTTTTCTTAATTTTTTTTTTTTTTAGACTAAAAATGTTTAGTTTAAAAAAAACAAACAATTTTATATATCAGGTTTTACAGGGTTAATATGAAAGATGACACGCTTGAGCTTTAACAAATGCTGTCCGATGATTCAGTGTGACTCAGATCTCTGTATGTACGACCATGAACTTCTGACGTGTGCGTTAATCATTTACACTCAGACATTATAATCGCTAATTAAGTTCAAGACTAAATGAATGGCTGAATAATGACTTGGCAGTGACGTTCTGACATGTTTCTCTTTCTGCTGCAGGTTTTGTCTGTAGGTGCTGCGTCTCGATGCAGATGCTCCGGGTGAAATGAATAAGGCACCTCAGCCTCTGTCAGGACCCCCTTCCGCCCCTCCCCACCCTTCCGCCCCGCTTCCCGCGCCCTCCCCGGGCCTGTCCCAGGTAACCCACATCACACTTACATTCTGATTAAGGATGCACCGATATATCGGCCGATAATGGGTATTAAAACAATCAAGCAAAAAGCCCCAGGAAAACATTTCAGACAGCTACTGTGTGAAGAAGATATGTTTTGTGTCAAATTTATAGCTGTTTGAGTTAAGACAATAATATATTTGACACTATGTATCAAGCTAGGGTTGCCAGATCTGCATTTTTCACTTCAGTAAATATTTGTAATGCGCCTCCAGTCCAATAATCTCAAAGAGCTTTGTGCTTTGTTGTGTTTGATAAGAAACAAAGTCTCAGTTTTCAAATCCTGTACATTTAGCGCAAAATTCAAACATTAAAAGCCGTTTTGACACTCTTAAATGTCGCTGTAACAGCTTCAGTTCAAGCAGCAATGCGAGTTTCTTACGCTTTATTACAAATTATAGCACAAAATAAACATTATTTTACAGCACAAGAGTATTATTACAGTAATATGTCTTATTTTGTTTAATTTTGAATAATAATTATATTACAATTATATTTTTATTAAATGCTCAATTTTTATTTTATAGCACAAAATTATTATTAGAGTATTTTTTTCTAATTTTGTCTAGTATTTTAGTAACGGTATTTTCTTTAATGTTGTATTTAATACTTAAATTATTATCTTATATACACACACATACATACTTTTTTGGCAATTTTTGCAGCCCTTTGTGATAATTATATATATATATATATATATATATATATATATATATATATATATATATATATATATATATATATATATATATTTTTTTTTTTTTTTTTTTTTTTTTTTTTTAATTAATAATATTATTATTATTATTTTATTTATTTTTTTTTTGGCCAAATTGTGCAGCCCTATGAACAAGTAAAGCAAACATTAAACTTTTAAAATAAAGAAAAAAAAGTCACTTTCACATTTTTTTTTTGTGCTTTGTTACGTTTGATAAGAAACAAAGTTAAAGTCAAAATCAAATCCTGTACATTTAACGCAAAATTCAAACATTAAATGCTGTTTTGACACTCTTAAATGTCGCTGTAACAGCTTCAGTTCAAGCAGCAATGCGAGTTTCTTATGCTTTACTACAAATTACAGCACAAAATAAACATGAATGAACTATCAGGAGGCATCAATATTAAGAAATTCAGTATCGGTGCATCTGTAATTGTGATCTGGATCATTCTTATGATTGAATGTTGCATGTGTGTCTCTCTTCAGCCCAGTTTTTCTCCTTCTCCGGTTGTTTTCGGCAACCCTCCGCAACAGATGAACCCCTCAGCCCCACCCCGACAGGTACGGCACCCCAAACACGCATCACTTCCGATTTAAAGTATCGATTCAACGTATTAAAGATTCAAGTATCAGAATCTAAGGTATGCCATAAAGCAGAGATTTCCAAAATCTGTGAGCTGAAATATTTACAAGAAATATTTCATTAATTTAGCATTCAAATGGTTTTCTAAATCAGTGGTTATGTGACATGCAGGTAAACAAATACAATAGTTCATCTTTTTTACTAAGTGTTTCATTTTTATTTATTTATTTTTATTTTATGATGAGTAAAGAAAATGTTGGGAAACCCTGCCATGAAACACTGTTAAAGATAGAATCAAGATAGAATAGAGTCTTGAATTTTATGGTCCAAAAGAAAAAGTATAATAATAAAATAAATAAAATTAAATAATAAAAATATTCATATAATATAATAGTATTTGTTGATATTTATTTTGAATTATCCATTTTTTTTAAATATATTTATATGTAATATTTTATTAATATTTTATTTTTATATAGTATATTGTAATATATATTTATTAATATTTTATATTTATATATTATATTTTAATATATATTTTAAATATTTTATTTTAATATGTCTGTTTACTTTTAAAAATTTGCTTTGCATTTAATTTGTCATTTTTTTGTTAAAAAAATAGTTTTTTTTTGTTTTGTTTTGTTTTGTTTTTTTAGTATTTTTTTAACTTATAAATTGAAAAGCAATTAACTCAGTGTGCCTTAAAAACAATCAGAGGTGTGTAGACGCATTTCAAAAAAAGTCTGCAAATGCTTAAAAATTGTCTTTTTGTAGTAAAAAATGTTTTTTTTAGTAGTTTTATTAACAACAACACCACTACTGTGTTGTATAAACTAATGTACTGTAAATAAACAAATCTTAAGGAATGAGAGATCACAAAAGACACAAAGATATTGCAACTTGACACAGTATTTAGACTTTTGGTGGATCTCGCTTCATTATTTTGGCTCTTGAGTATTCTCAATGTGCCTTTTTACATCATGAACTCATTGGATAATGTGAGTTTTGTCCAAATAACGGTTTAAAAAAGCTGCCTGACGAATTCTCAGCAAGGGAAAATCAAATGAATGTGAATGTAACAGCGTCTGTACTTGAGTTCAGAGGTCGCCCTGCATCCTCCTGGCCTCTCGTTGTGTGTGCGATTGGTGCGACTGAGGTGCTTCTTGGAAAACGGGATCTTTCCTCTGCTTTTGTGGCTGGTGTTGCTTCAGTTTCTTGACCTTTGACCTGTATGTGTGGCTTTCTCTTTCTAGTTTGCCTCAGGTCCTAGAGCTTTACCACAACAGGTACTAACACAAACACATCCACACTCACTGAACTAGACCTGAAACATACTCTACATCAAACATTACTGTCACACGTTGTCAATTCTGCATTGTATTCGCAGTGTTGCAGAATTATTTATCTTAACTAATACAAAGTCTTCTTTTCGGGAAGTTAAAGTCCATTAAACTGCTGAAAGGTTTGTAACTACATTATATCCTGATTTATCTGATGAGAGGGATGAATAAAAAAAATAAAATTAAGTAATTAAAAAAGCATTAAAAAAAATGAAACGGTTGAAAAAAATGAGAGATTTAAATCTTTTAAGAAATAAAATTATTTTAAATAATTAAAGAAGCAAGTAAGATAAAATAAATAAAATGTAATAAAGTAAGAAAAATCTGATAATACAATTTAATAAAATTAAATTTAAATAATTAAAAAAGAAAATAAAAAATTATGATAATAAATGAAGTGAAGCGATTAAAAAGGAAAACACTAGAAAAATGAAAGTAAGAAAAAGTATGATAATAAAATAAATTAAATCAAATGATGTAATATTTAAATAAAAAAGAATTAAAAGGTTGGAAATAATGAAGGATTTAAATAGTTTACGAAATAAAATGAAAACTTATTAAAAAGAAAAATGAAAGAAAAAGTATGATAATAAAATAAATAAAATTAAAGGATGTAATTAAGTAAACATAAAAAGAGAAAAAGGATACAATAAATTTATATATATATATAGTTATAAAAAATGTAAAAAAAAATTGTATCATTTAAGAAATAAAATGAATTTAAATAATTAAAGAAACATAAGAAACAAATAAGTAAAATTGAATTAATAAAGGCAAATGACACTTAAATAATTAAAAAAGAAAACAAAAAACTATGCTAATAAATAAATAAAATAACGATTAAAAAGACAAATGAAAGTAAGAAAAGTATGATAGTAAAAGAAATAAAATTATGTAATTAAACTTATATAATTAAAGACAGGATCAAATAAATCAAATTAGATATATTAATATATAAAAAGTATTTAAAATAATTAAAAAGAAAACAAAGAATAAAATTAAACATTTTTAAAAATAAAAAATAGATAATTAAAAATAATAATAATAAATAAAAATAAAATAAAAAATAATTTAAAAAGAGAAATACTTTAAATAATTAAAAAGAAACAAAAAAAGTAAGAAAAAATATTTTATTTCAGTAATGGACATTCTGACAGAAACTAGCCTGAGTGCTGCGGTTTATTACTGCTGCAGTGCATTGGCCAGGCGTTCACGTGGTGCTCGTGTAGAGTATGTTTCTGACCGTTGTTGTCTCAATCTCAACAGTGCTAAATGCTGTGTTTGTTTGCATGCTGCTCTGTTCCTCTAACTCTCTGTGTCGGTGGGTATCTCTCTCTCTCTCTCTCTCTCTCTCTCTCTCTCTCTCTCTCTCTCTCTCTCTCTCTCTCTCTCTCTCTGCTGCGTGTGTGTGTGTTTGTTTGGTGCTGCTGAAGGGAGGATTCAGGTCACTGCAGGTAACTCTCTTTGCAAATATCTTTCTTTAAAGTCAGTGTGGAACACTTTTAAACCCATTTTACTTTCATATTATGATAAATATACTTTCATCTATGAGGTATTAAAAATGTGACACTTATTCAAGTTAATAATCTGAAAATAATTTTTTGTGCAGGATTTCAGATCATGTATTGGCTGACCGTGATATCTATATTCGGAGAATTAGTGATCGCATTACAATTATAATTGCAGGCAAAACCTGTTTTAAAACTCATTTCGCATAAACTACGATCAGTCAGTTCCAAAAACATACAAAACCTGTGCTGATTTAAAAAAAACAAAACAAAAACGAATCTAGTGTTTGATAGTAATGTCGCTTAAAATGTCGAGTGTCTCTGCTTTTCTCATATTTCAGCCGTACTATGCCGGTCGGCCCACTTTACCCGCCAATTCTGGGCGTGTCCAGCCAAGCTCCGCCCCTCGGGCCATCCCCCCTCCACATGGAGCCCGGCCCCCACATGTGTTCCAGCCCGGCCCCTCCCAGATGATGATGATTCCCCAGCAGCCAATCAGCTTCCCCAATTCACAAGGCCCGGCTTACTTTATATCTGGCCAGGTATGTGGAAAAATATCTGTAATATAACTGCATACGCATGAGTGTCTTTATTTCAGGAAAGTGTATGAACAATTATTTTTTCTTATAATTTATATATATTTTTATATATATATATATATATATATATATATATATATATATATATATATATATATATATATATATATATATATATATATATATATATATATATATATATATATATATATATAAAATAATAATAATAATAATAATAATAATAATATAATAATATTATTATTATTATTATCATTATTATTATTATATTATTATTAATATTATTATCATTAACTAAAGCCATAAAAAAATCATTTAAATAAAATTAAATTAAATTAACTTTTTTCCCCCAGCTAGTTGCCAAAGCATTTTACATTTTTGTTATTTTCATATTTAGGCATATTAAAAAAAGATAAAAGCAGAAGACATAAATCTACAATAATTAACAAAATATTATATTTTAAATAAAAACTAATTGTATATCAATAATACTAAAATTTATTTTAAATACTAATATTTTAAAATGTTTGTTTTAACACAGAATCCAATTTATAGAATTGGGATAAAACTGATTATTTCTTATCATGTTATTTTAGTATTATTTTCGTATCATTGAGTTCTATTTTAGCATAATTGAGATACTAAATGTAATAAAATAAATGTAAATAAAATTAAATTAATAAAATAATTAATTTATTAATTTTATTTTGTTAATTTTTAATTAATTTTATTTTTATATATTTTGTATATTATATTTTCTCTCTTTTCTTTTGTTTTACAGTTTATAGTTTACAATAGTTATTTTAGTATTAAAAAATGTATAGTATAACAAACTAAATGAAAACGAGATGTTTCCTTGGCTACTACCTTAAATAATTAATTAATTTAAATTAAACAATTAATAATTAAAATAAGTAAATAAATAATTAAAATATATAAACAGATAATTAAAATAATAAAATAATTATCCGTTATATAATTTTTATATCTCTTGTATAAGTGTTTTATAGAACACTTTTCTTTGTGTTTTTTTCTTGGGAATAACATGTTCTAGAGTTATTATCATTAACTAAAGCCATTTTAAAAAATAACATTTTCTTTGAAATGAAATAAAATAAAATATAAAATAAAATAAAATAATTTTCAGCTAGTTACCAAAGCAGCATTTTTTATTTTGTAAATTAACAAAGAAAAACTAAAACTTTTTAGGGATTAAAAAAAAAACCCCACAAATGATAAAAATGATAAAAACACAACAAAATTACTAAAAATAAAATAAAAATAATAGTAAATAAAATATTATATAACAAATCTAATAGTATATCAATAATACTAAAAATAACACTAATGTACTGATGAAATTAATGTTTTGAATTAGATTTTATTTTTATATTTTCTTAATTTTTTTTTTTTTAGTTTTATTTTATTTATTTATTTTTTTTCTTTTTTTTTTTTTTTATAAATGTGCTTATATAGTTCATATAGTTATTTTGCTGTAAAAATAACGATAGTATAAAATGGAATTTTTTTTTTGGGGGGGGGGTTTAGTTTCAGTTTTAGTTAGTGATAATAACCCATCACAGGATGTGCTGCCCACACACACACACACACACACACACACACTCAGTGTATTGATTCTGCTGACTCCTCCCCTTTCTAAAGTCTGTCCCGGTCAGCTGATCGTCTGTACCGTTCCTAATTGTGCAACTCTAAAAAAGGGGGGTGGATTGTTGGGTGGATGGAAAAATGGCCTGAAATGGGATTGTCAGATGGTGACTGTGTGTGTTTTTGATGAGTCAGTCCCTCTCTCTCTCTGTCTCTCTGTGTCCGTCAGTACCGTCCCCCATACGTGACCCCTCAGCAGTATCAGGTGACCGGTTCTCCTGGTTTCTATCCCGGCACAAGCCCGGCTGATTACGGTACGTATAGCAGCAGGAAGCAGTAAATACATGTATCTTCTGTCAGTGTGTGTGTGTGTGTGTGCTTTAATGTGCTTTCATCACTTTCATTTACTGTGTGTGAAATTGACGAGGAATTTTTGTTGTCCACTCAAAAACAGTTTGGGGGGGCAATGGAATAGTGTTTTTCATGGTAACTGGCTGAATATTGAGAAATGATCATGTTATGACGTCACGACCGTGAGCACATTAACATAAGACCGCCCACATTTACTCATCAACATTTACGCAGTAGTCAGAGTTCATTTAAATATGGAAGTCTTAAAGGTACAGTAACACAAATCCTGTTTAATTGTGAAGATCTGAGAGAGGACAGTGGTAGTTTCTTAGTAGTTGTTTCTCATCTTTCTTTCTTTTTCTTTCTTTAATTCTCTTTATTCTTAACCTTAACTTACATTTTATTTGTTCATTTGTATGTACTTAATTTTCTCTTTCTTTCTTTAATTATTTAGTTATTTGCTTTTTAAATTAATTAATTCTTTTTTCTTTATAATTTGTTTATTATCTTTAATTTTCTTTAATTGTTCATTTTTATTAATTATTTTTATAATTTCTTTCTTTCTTTTTCTTTCTTTTTTGAGTTAATTTTGTCTTTCTTTTTTGCTTTATTTATTTATTTTCTTTAATTGTTCATTTTTATTTGCTTAATTCTTGTTAGATTTTTCATAATTTGTATTTACTTTTTCTCATTTGTTTATTGAAATCGTTTTATTTTTTCCTTTTCTTTTTGCTTTCTAGTTTATTTTTTCTTTCTTTAATTTTTTATTAATTGTTCATTTTTATTTACTTAAATTTTTAAAATATTTTTTATTTATTTCATCTGTTTATTGAATTAATTTTATTTGTTTTTATTTTTCATCTTTCTTTTGTTTGTTCATTTGTTCGTCTTCATAATTAATTTATTCATTTCTTTTTTATTTCCTTTTTTCTTTTTGTTCATTTTTTTTATTTGCTTAATTTTTTTTTTTTTTTTTTTATAATTTATCATTTCTTTCCTTCATCTGTTTGAATTAATTTTATTTATTTTTATTTTTCATCTTTTCCTTTTGTTTGATCGTTTGTTTGTCTTTATAAATTTTTATTTTATTTATTTATATTTATTTTGTTTATTTCCTTTTCTCTTTAATTGTTCTTTTTTATTTGCTTAATTCTTTTTATGTTTTTTATCATTTATAATTTCTTCTTTCATCTGTTTATTGAATTCATTTTATTTTTTTATTTTTATTTTTAATTTTTGTTCGTTTTTCGTCTTTTCATTTATTTATTACTTTATTTTCTTTTTTTCTTTAATTTTCTTTAATTGTTCATTTTATTTACTTAATTATTTTTCATGATTTCTTCTTTATAATTTCTTTCTTTTGTTATTTGTTTTTTCATCCGTTAATTTTATGTAGTTTTATTTTTTCTTTCGTTTTGTTTAATTGTTCTTTTTTATACCTAACCTCTTCCTTTCTTTCTTTCTTATTTAATTATCTTTTTCTTTTCTTTTTCCTTTCTTTCTTCCTTTTATTTAATATTCTTTCTTTATTTGAGTTTTTCTTTTTTCTTTCTTTCTTTTTTTTAGATTTTCTTTTCCCTTTTTTTTTATTTAATATTCTTTTTCGAGTTTTTTTTTTTCCTTTCTTTTTTTCTTCCTCCTTCCTTTACTCTTCTGTGTTTTAGTTATTCTCGGATCATCATTTCTCTGTCTTTCATATCTGATGCCTCCCGTCCTGCGGTCGGCGCTGTCATAAATGTCAAAAGTGTCTTCCTTTGAATGTAGGGCTCGTGTGTGTTTGACAGTTTATTGAAGTGACTAAGCAAACAGCGGGTTGTTCCCAAACACTGTCTGTCTGTGTGTGCGGTGATGTGTCTGCTCGGAGCCGCTGGTTATTTTTGTCAGCTGAGAGATTTATACCTCCGACCCCCTCCGGATCGAATCGCTCGCTCTCTCTCTCACGTACGCACTCCGGCGCGTCTCTCACGACACCCTGCGGCGCCACACGCAGGTTAGTTTGAGTTCAGCACGGACTCAGAGAGGTGAACGTGTCGAGACGGACGTTGAGAGAGGGGATCATGGGCAACAGAGCGTCCGGCAGAAGCTCTGAGGGTACGTGACTGATATTTCTCTCCTTCACCCGTCTCAGACTTAGTGACCGTCGGTTGGTCAGTTGGTTGGTCGGTCTGTGGGTTTTGACTATATTTAGTCTGTGCTCGCTCCGGTCAACAATGCTCCCTCAGTAATGTGAGTTGGGTTGGGTTGACAGATATAGAGTGACTACAGGAAAAAAAAACAACCAATCAGAGCTCTTAAAAAATGACCGTATGACCAGGTAAGAGGAGTTTGTGGAGTTTTTTGTAATTTAATTTTAGTAAAGTACTGCTTTTGACTTTTTTGAGCTGCAAACACGAACAAAATACTGTGAGAGAATTTTAAAGTACATGGCATTTACTTACATGACGTTAAATAGAAGAAAGAAATAATTAAATAGAATAATTAAACGAATGAACGAAAGAAAGATCAATAAATGAATAAAAATTAAAGTAAAAAATATTCAGTAAACAGATGAAAGAACAGTTAAATTGGTTAAATAAATTAAATTAAATAAAAAAAAGGAAAGGAAGAAAAATAGTCAAATAAGTAAAATTAAAAGAAATAAAATAAAATAAAATAAAATATGTTGCCTTAACAAAAATGAAAGCAAAATAGTAAAAAAATTTAAATAATAAAATGCTTTTTACAAAAAGGTTCATTAATTTCCTTTAATTAGTTGTTTGTTTTAATGTAATTTTTTTTTTCTTTCTTTTTCTTTCTCAATTAATTTTATTTTTTATTTATTTATTTTTTTTCTTTCACTTTCTTCCATCTGGTTGTTAAATTAATTTTATTTTCATTTTTAATTCTATCTTTCCCTTTCTTTATTTGTGTGTTTATTTATTTTTTTTTTTTTCCTTTCTTTCTTTCTTTCTTTTTCTTTCTATTTAATTATTTATTTTATTTATTTAATTCCTTTTTTCTTTCTTTCTTCCTTTGTAATTTTCTTTATTTTTCTTTCTTTCTTCAGCTCAATGATTTTACAATTTTGATATAATTATCTTTCTTTGGCCAATTGGATGGTGGTTTCTTGTTTAGTATTTATTTATTTATATTTAATTATTCTGTTTAGTTATTTCTTCTATTTAATGTCTTTTTCTTTCTTTCTTTCTTTCTTTCTTTAATTTGTTTTATTTGAATATTTTTTTTCTTTCTTTTTTCTTTTATTTAACTCAATTTATTTCATATTTAATTTTCTTTCTTTCACTTTCTTCCATCTATTTATTTAATTATTTTATTGAATTAAATTAAATTAAAAAAAAATGTTGCAATAAAAATAAAGAAAATCAATTAAAAAAATCAAATAAATTTTAGTAGTAAAGTACTGCTTTTAACATTTTGTTTTGCATATTCAAACAAAATACAGCAACAATTTTAAAGTAGTAACAAGACAGTGATGTTAATACAAATATTAATCAATAACATAAAATACGGCCGATTAAAATAGAATAAATATGTACAATAAATTAATTCATGCAAAATACAAATTGCCAGTATTTACTCACCGTCATGTTTTTTTAAATAGAAAATACAAATTAAAGGTTTGAAAAATCTTCATGCATTCATCACTAAATGCAAAGTTATTTATTAGTTATTTAAAGTGTTATTTATATACTATTGTAGAATGTTGTTTTTTTTTTTTTTTTTTTTTTTTTTTTAATTTTGGTATTTGCTTTTTAAAAACAATTAAGATTAAATATTATTAATTTTAACTCTATTAATTTTTTTTTAATTAATTTTTTTTTTTTTAATATTCCTATTTTGCATTTATTTTTGCTAAGGCAACATTCCGATTTTATTTTATTTTATTTTATTTTTGGAATGACAAGAAAGAATCTTTATTTTTGGCCAAACTGTCTAAAGGATATTAAACGGCTCAGTTGTACAGACCACCGGCGTTTATCCAGATGAGAACAGCGGCTGTTTTTGGAGGATGTGTGGTTCAGATTTAAATTTGGCTGTGACAGATTGAGTGCTAAAGGAGGGTGCCGTATCAGGCTAAGAATCACTGATAGTTCAGCGTTTTGTGCGGGTAACTCGTGAGGCTTCACCTTGGGCGACTCCAGAGACTGTAAATCTAAATCGGGTGATCACCGATTGCACAGACTGGATTGATACAAATTGAAACGTTTGTATCATTTTTGTTTCCAGCCGGGGCGTATTACCCCGCCCAGCCCCAGTTCACGCCCCCTGTTGCCCCGGCGCCTGTCATCATGAACCCCGCCCCCCAGCAGCAACCGCCCCCACCCCCTCAACAGCAGCAAGCTCCGCCCAGACGGGAACGCAAACAGGTAAAGCATCAATCCGTCTGTGTTTTTCTTATATTTTTATCTGACCGGCATCGCTCACTGTACCAGAAATGCAGCTGTCAAGGTTGTTAATTTGACAATTTTATCAGCAATTTAGTTCTGAATTAACAATAATTTGCTCTAGTGAGCCGTATGTCATTTATCCAGATTAATTTCATGCCTCTTTAATTGCCACAAACTGAACAAATCAGGGTTTTAAAGTGACTGATTGCCATTAAGAATTCATTTAAGACACTGATGTGCAACTCATGCAGGGTTATTATGAACATCTTTTCTGGTTCACAACTATTTGCAAGAATTTTTTTCTTTGCTTTATTTATTTTTATTTCTTGCTTTGTAATTTTCTTTCTTTATTTTTTTTCTTTCTTTATTTAGCTGAACATTTTTGACATAATTATCTCTCTGTAGCTATTTGGATGGTGTATTTATTTATTTATTTATATTTAATTCTTCTATTATTTCTTTCTTCAGTTTAGTTATTTATTTCTTCTGTTTAATTTCTTTCTTTTTTCTTTTTCTTTCTTTAATTTTCTTTAATTAGTTGTTTGTTTTTATGTAATTATTTTTTTCTTTCATTTTCTTCCATCTGTTTATTAAATTAATTTTATTTCTATTTTTAATTTTTTTACTTTATTTCTGTATTTTTTTTCTGTATTTGATTCTTTTTCTTTCTTTCCTTTTCCTTCTATTCAAATTTTCATTTCTTTTATTTAATTTATTTTTTCTTTCTTTCTTCCTTTTGTAATTTTTTTTAATTTTATTTTTCTTTATTTCACTTTCTTCCATCTGTTTACTGAATTAATTTTATTTCTATTTTTATTTTATTTTTCCCTTTCTTTCTTTCTTTCTTTCTTCTATTTAATTGCTTATTTCTTCTATTAAATTTTTTTTTTTCTTTAATTTTCTTTAATTTGTGGTTTGTTTTTATTTAATTTGTTTTATTTTAATTTGATTTATTTGATATTTTTTCTTTAACTTTCTTTCATCTATTTATTGAATTCATTTTTTTCTTTCTTTCTTTTTTTAAATTTAATTTATTTAATTATCTTTTTCTTTCTTTTTACTTCCTTTGATTTATTTAATATTATTTATTTAATTTTCTTGTGTTTTGAATAGATTTTGATTGCTTTGGATTTGGTTTGTCTTAGTCATGTACCAAAATTTCAGCAACCAAAAATATTTGGCTGAAAAATGAATATTTGTGTTTGGCCAAAACAGTTTTGGAGGGCCAAAATGGCGTTGTTTGACTGTATTTATTTGTGTGTACAAATTATGATGTCAGTAAAAACATCTTGTAAACAATGCCATGCAATGCTTTTTTTCCCTTTGGAAACACATTCAGTGTCTAATGTATAGAGAGGACCATTTTGCTAAAGATATGCACTATATTACATATTTATTATAATTTTACTTAACCCGTTGTTGTCACATAAAATAAATCTTTTAATGAAAACAAGTTTTTATTATAGCCACTCTTTAAAAGATTATTTCAACAACAATTTGGAGTAGAAATATTCTTAAATAATTTTTTATTTTGACATAAAATGCCTTTTGTGCAATTTAAGTTTATATGCAACTGTTTTTATTTAAAAATTGATAATTAAATAAAGTTAATTCATTCACTTTTCTGTGTTTCAGTAAAATGGTAATTCTCTCTAGTTTGTTGCTCTCAGACCTGATTGTTGTGCTCATAAGGAACTGATTTTGAATTTCTTCTAAATCGAAGCATTGTGTTTTCAGAAAGCAGTGAGTGTTTTCAAACACAGTGATACAATTGAATGATACAAATGTATCAGACGCATCAAAGGCAGAGCCTCACAATTACAACTTTTGTTGCCGTGATGATGGATTAATCTCCATGGCAACAGTGTAGAGTGCAACAGTTGAGTTCTAAAAGTAACATTTGAAAATTTCAGTGACTTACAGAACTTGCAAGCTTGTTTATTAATGATATATACTTCTGTTGAAGCCACCAGTCTTTTTTTTTTTTTTTTTTTTTTTAAAGAAGTGCAGTTTGTGCTGAAGAACCGCATTACCCATTGATCCTGTGGAGAAATATCCATTCATGTTATACCAGCGGTGACGTCCACTCCAGTAAAGCAATCAAGTCTCATTAGATAATTACGTTGGCTTGGCAAAGCCAACTTACTGAAATCCGACTTAAACTTATAGTTATTATTATTCTTCTGAGGAAAATTATCAACTCTGTCTCCTCCTAGAGCTTTAACTCTACAAACTCCAAACTCAGCCCAGATCTACAGACTGATCTGACTCGGTGTGCTGTATCTTTTCTAACTGATCCGACTTACGGTTTTCCTAAAAATGACAATTAAAACTGGGAAAAATCCCATAGACTTACATTGACAGAATGTTCAAATGAGCAACACTATTCAAACTCCCAGAATCCCTTGAGACTCAATCAAGCTTCCCTTCTATGTACTGTATTTATAATCCATTCAAACTCATTCAAACTCATCTATCTATCTATCTATCAACTAGCCTAGCAACTACAGTCATGCTAGCAACTGGCTAGTCATGCTACAAACATGCTAGCAACTTGCTAATCATGCTAGAAACATTCTAACAACTTGCTAATCATGCTAGAAACATGCTAGCAACTTGTTAATCATGTTAGAAACATGCTAGCAACTGGCTAATCATGTTAGAAACATGCTAGCAACTGGCTAATCATGTTATGAAACATGCTAAAGAACTGGCTAATCATGCTAGAAACATGCTAGCAACTGGCTAATCATGCTAGAAACATGCTAAGCAACTTGCTAATCATGCTAGAAACATGCTAACAACTTGCTAATCATGCTAGAAACATGCTAGCAACTTGCTAATCATGTTAGAAACATGCTAGCAACTTGCTAATCATGTTAGAAACATGCTAGCAACTGGCTAATCATGCTAGAAACATGCTAGCAACTTGCTAATCATGTTAGAAACATGCTAGCAACTTGTTAATCATGTTAGAAACATGCTAGCAACTGGCTAATCATGCTAGAAACATGCTAGCAACTGGCTAATCATGCTAGAAACATGCTAGCAACTTGCTAATCATGCTAGAAACATGCTAGCAACTTGCTAATCATGTTAGAAACATGCTAGCAACTTGCTAATTGCTAATCATCATAGAAACAACATGCTAATCATGCTAGAAACATGCTAAAGAACTTGCTAATCATGCTAGAAACATGCTAGCAACATGCTAATCATGCTAGAAACATGCTAGCAACTTGCTAATCATGCTAGAAACATGCTAGCAACTTGCTAATCATGCTAGAAACATGCTAGCAACTGGCTAATCATGCTAGAAACATGCTAGCAACTTGCTAATCATGCTAGAAACATGCTTGCAAATTGCTAATCATGCTAGAAACATGCTAGCAACTTGCTAATCATGCTAGAAACATGCTAGCAACTTGCTAATCATGCTAGAAACATGCTAGCAACTTGCTAATCATGCTAGAAACATGCTAGCAACTTGCTAATCATGCTAGAAACATGCTAACAACTTGCTAATCATGCTAGAAACATGCTAGCAATCATGCTAATCATGCTAGAAAAATCATGCTAGAAACTTGCTAATCATGTTAGAAACATGCTGCTAATCAGCAACTTGCTAATCATGCTAGAAACATGCTAGCAACTTGCTAATCATGCTAGAAACATGCTAGAACAACTGCTAATCATGCTAGAAACATGCTAGCAACTTGCTAATCATGCTAGAAACATGCTAAAGAACTTGCTAATCATGTTAGAAACATGCTAACAACATGCTAATCATGCTAGAAACATGCTAGCAACTTGCTAATCATGCTAGAAACATGCTAGCAACTTGCTAATCATGTTAGAAACATGCTAGCAACTTGCTAATCATGCTAGAAACATGCTAGCAACATGCTAATCATGCTAGAAACATGCTAGCAACTTGCTAATCATGCTAGAAACATGCTAGCAACTTGCTAATCATGCTAGAAACATGCTAGCAACTTGCTAATCATGCTAGAAACATGCTAGCAACTTGCTAATCATGCTAGAAACATGCTAGCAACTTGCTAATCATGCTAATCATGCTAGAACTTGCTAATCATGCTAGAAACATGCTAGCAACTTGCTAATCATGCTAGAAACATGCTAGCAACTTGCTAATCATGCTAGAAACATGCTAGCAACTTGCTAATCATGCTAGAAACATGCTAGCAACTTGCTAATCATGCTAGAAACATGCTAGCAACTTGCTAATCATGCTAGAAACATGCTAGCAACTTGCTAAATAGAAACATGCTAGCAACTTGCTAATCATGCTAGTAACTTGCTAATCATGCTAGAAACATGCTAGCAACTTTGCTAATCATGCTAGAAACATGCTAGCAACTTGCTAATCATGCTAGAAACATGCTAGCAACATGCTAATCATGCTAGAAACATGCTAGCAATCTGCTAATCATTCTAGAAACATGCTAGCAACGTGCTAATCATGCTAGAAACATGCTAAAGCAACTTGCTAATCATGCTAGAAACATGCTAGCAACTAGCTAATCATGCTAGAAATATGCTAGCAACTTGCTAATCATGCTAGAAACAAACAGCAACTTTGCTAATCATGCTAGAAACAGCAATTTGCTAATCATGCTAGAAACATGCTAGCAACTTGCTAATCATGCTAGAAACATGCTAGCAACTTGCTAATCATGCTAGAAACATGCTAGCAACTTGCTAATCATGCTAGAAACATGCTAGCAACTTTGCTAATCATGCTAGAAACATGCTAGCAACTTGCTAATCATGCTAGAAACATGCTAAGCAACTTGCTAATCATGCTAGAAACATGCTAGCAACTGGCTAATCATGCTAGAAACATGCTAATCATGCTAGAAACATGCTAGCAACTTGCTAATCATGCTAGAAACATGCTAGCAACTTGCTAATCATGCTAGAAACATGCTAGCAACTTGCTAATCATGCTAGAAACATGCTAAAGCAACTTGCTAATCATGCTAGAAACATGCTAGCAAGCAACTTGCTAATCATGCTAGAAACATGCTAGCAACTTGCTAATCATGCTAGAAACATGCTAGCAACTTGCTAATCATGCTAGAAACATGCTAGCAACTTGCTAATCATGCTAGAAACATGCTAGCAACTTGCTAATCATGCTAGAAACATGCTAGCAACTTGCTAATCATGCTAGAAACATGCTAGCAACTTGCTAATCATGCTAGAAACATGCTAGCAACATGCTAATCATGCTAGAAACATGCTAAAGAACTTGCTAATCATGCTAGAAACATGCTAAAGAACTTGCTAATCATGCTAGAAACATGCTAGCAAACTTGCTAATCATGCTAGAAACATGCTAGCAACATGCTAATCATGCTAGCAACTTGCTAATCATGCTAGAAACATGCTAGCAACTGGCTAATCATGCTAGAAACATGCTAGCAACTTGCTAATCATGCTAGAAACATGCTAGCAACTTGCTAATCATGTTAGAAACATGCTAGCAACTGGCTAATCATGCTAGAAACATGCTAGCAACTTGCTAATCATGCTAGAAACATGCTAGCAACTTGCTAATCATGCTAGAAACATGCTAGCAACTTGCTAATCATGCTAGAAACATGCTAGCAACTTGTTAATCATGTTAGAAACATGCTAGCAACTGGCTAATCATGCTAGAAACATGCTAGCAACTTGCTAATCATGCTAGAAACATGCTAGCAACTTGCTAATCATGTTAGAAACATGCTAGCAACTGGCTAATCATGCTAGAAACATTCTAAAGAACTTGCTAATCATGCTAGAAACATGCTAGCAACTTGCTAATCATGTTAGAAACATGCTAGCAACATGCTAATCATGCTAGAAACATGCTAGCAACTGGCTAATCATGCTACAAACATGCTAGCAACTTGCTAATCATGCTAGAAACATTCTAGCAACTTGCTAATCATGCTAGAAACATGCTAGCAACTTGTTAATCATGTTAGAAACATGTTAGCAACTGGCTAATCATGCTACAAACATGCTAACAACTTGCTAATCATGCTAGAAACATTCTAGCAACTTGCTAATCATGCTAGAAACATGCTAGCAACTTGTTAATCATGTTAGAAACATGTTAGCAACTGGCTAATCATGCTACAAACATGCTAGCAACTTGCTAATCATGCTAGAAACATTCTAGCAACTTGCTAATCATGCTAGAAACATTCTAGCAACATGATAACAACTTATTAATCATGTTAAAAATGTGCTAGCAACATGCTAGTAACTTGTTAATGTTAATGTTTCAGTCTGTTAATTATCTATTTGACAGGCTGCATTCAAACTTCAAAAACTTCTTAAACTTCTTAAACTTTTCAAACTTTTTAAAACTTTCTGGTCCGGCTTTATCTGGTTCAATATTTGTAGTCATCTAGTTATTTTGTGGTCAGTTTAAGCAGCATTGTTTTTTTGTACTCATAATCAGCAACTTTAAATCAATAGTTTGTTTGTTTATTTTGAGCGTGAGTGGTTTAGTATGTGGTGTTTTAAGCGTGGGTTTGTGTTATCAGACTTTCTGGGAGCTCACAGCTGGAGCGGTGGACTTTGAGTTCTCATGTTTTGCTCTCAGGCCTCAGTGAGGTTTCATTTTAGAGGAATAGAAACTGAGAAAGAGCAGGGAGAAGGAAAAGAGGAGGAGAAAAGAGAGACGCTGCCTGTGTGACAGAGAAAGAACTACAGCAATGGTTGGGTGTAATGCATGACTAAGTCATTCATTCATTCATTTACTTTTCTCTCTAAAGTAAGTTTTCTTCTTGTGTTCCTTGTGGTGTGATTGCATTAAATGCTGTGTAGACTATAAACATTTGTATATAAAAGCAAGAGTAGGTTTAACATCACTTTTTAACATCCCTTTAAATACTTGAGTCAGTTCGAGAATAATTTCTGCAGTTTTATGTGATTTATTTGAACGAGCAGTTTCATGTCTGTTCTTGTATTGTTCAACTGGTTGAGGTTGATGTGTGATTTACTGTCAAAAATAATTGGTTATAAGCAATTCAGTACTTTAGAGAGAGCAATTATTACAGTAATCTGATTATGGAAGATGTAATTAGTAGCTAGTGATTACTTTTTAAATTACTGACACAACACTGAATGCAACCAGGGTTGTTACTTAAAACTAAAACTATTAAAGCATTTTATAACATATAATAATAAATTATTATATATAATATATTATAATATTTAATATATATTATATTTAATATAATATTAATTGATATGGATATTATTATTATTATACTTAAATGTAAATAAAGCTGAAATATTAGATGAAAAACTTAATTAAACAAAAATATTGTTTATTGTTTAATGTATTGTTTAAGAATTGTTTATTCAAACATTTATTTTAGTGTGAGCTGTATTTTGAGTTAACAAATAAATGCTGTTAGAGTAGAAGTAGTAGAAAGTAGATGTGTTTATTTGATTAAAATGCAGTAAAAATAGTGAAATATTATTTTAATTTAAAATAGATTAAAAGATTGTTTTCTATGTGAATATCTGTTAAACTGCAATTTATTTCTGTGATCAAAGCTGAATTTTCTGCATCATTTCTACTGATTTTATAATTTATAATAAGT
This sequence comes from Labeo rohita, assembly GCF_022985175.1. Classification (NCBI taxonomy): domain Eukaryota; kingdom Metazoa; phylum Chordata; class Actinopteri; order Cypriniformes; family Cyprinidae; genus Labeo; species Labeo rohita. The sequence goes on from NC_066883.1 coordinate 37,534,278, forward strand.
TATTTTGTATTTAATATATCATAGATTATCATATTTAATATAATATTAATAATGTTTATTATTATTATTATATTAAAAAATGTTTATTATTATTATTATAATTATTATTATTAAATAAATTTTAAAAATACTAAAATATCAGATGAAAAACTTAAACAAAAATATTGTTTATTGTTTAATAATTGTTCGTTCAAACATTTATTTTAGTGTGAGCTGTTTTTGGAGTTAACAAATAAATGCTGTTTTAGGCTAGTAGACGTAGTAGAAAAATTACTGGTTTTGTAATTTATAATTATTGTATATTTAATATATTATGGATTATCATATTTAATATAATATTAATAATATTTATTATTATTATTATTATTATTATTAAGAAATACATTTTAAAAATGCTAAAATATTAGATGAAAAACTTAATTAAACCAAAATATTGTTTGTTTAATACATTGTTCAAGAATTATTTATTCAAATGCTTTTTTTAGTGTGAGCTGCACAAAATAAGTGCTGTTTTAGACTAGTAAAAAATAATGAAATGTTATTCTAATTTAAAACAGCTGTTTTCTATGTGAATATCTGTTAAACTGTAATTTATTTCTGTGATCAGAACTGAATTTTCAGCATCATTATTCCATATTTTATTTATAATAATAAATTATTATATATTTAGTATATAATAGAAGAATATTAAATATAATATAAACAATATTTATTATTAATATTATTATGCTTAAATACATTTAAATGAAGCTGAAATGTTAGATGAAAAACTTACCTAAACAAAATTGTTTATTGTTTAATATATTGTTTAATAATTGTTTATTCAAACATTTATTTTATTGTGAGCTGAATGTGGAGTTAACAAAATAAATGCTGTTTTAGACTAGTAGAAGAAAATACTAGCAAGTCTCTTCTGCTCACGAAGGCTGCATTCATTTAATTAAAAATGCAGTAAAATGCAGTAAAAAGTGAAATATTATTTTAATTTAAAATAGCTGTTTTTTATGTGAGTATCTGTTAAACTGCAATTTATTTCTGTGATCAAAGCTGAATTTCCAGCATCATCAGTGTCGCACAATTCTTCAGAAATCACTCTAATATGCTGATTTCCTGCTCAGGACACATTTCTGATTATTAGCCATGTTGAAATCACTTGATGTTTTTGTTAAAACAGTGATGGATTGTATTTGTCAGGATTCACAAATGAATAAAACGTTCAAAAGAACAGCATTTATTCAAAACTGAAACCTTTTGAAACGTCTTCAGGGTCACTTTTGATTAATTTTACGCTTGCTTACTGAATAAAAAGTCTTGAAGTCTTAGTCATTCTCTGTGTAAAGTCATTCGGTTCAGTTCTGTCGCTCCACGTGGCTCTTAGTCTCCACCCCGTGTCTCTCTCGCTCTCTCTCTCTCTGAGTGTGTTTGGTGTGGTGGGCGTTTCACATTCCTGTGCACTCATTTCACAAGGCCAAACTCTCTCTCTTTCTCTCTCTCACTCTGTTTTTCCTTCCCTCCTCTCCTGTACGTGAGAGAGAGAGAGAGTTTGAGGCCCGCGTAGGCCCAGGCCGTGTGCCCGCTTTAGCGTGTCTGATTTAGGCTGAGTTTAAACTCTAGCCCCAGGATGAGCCGGGCCTAGCAGAACTCAACCTCTCCGTCCGAGGGGAGGAAGGTAGGGAATGTGCTGCCTCATGCGTGTGTGTGCGTGCGCGCGTTTGCCTCGGAGAGCTGGTGAGTCAATGTATAATTCATTGCGTTGAGTGCAGATAAGTTGGGCAAACAGTCTCATTTGAGTTTGTACGAGGAAAGTTTCCAGGCTGTTTTTTGCTCTTGTGCATTTACTTCTTTATAAGGTGTTGCACAGCGTGCGCGCGCGCGTGTGTGTGTTTGTCAGAGACATTCGTAGCATATTTTGTCTCTCACAGCACTGGGAAATGCTCCTCGGGTTAAATCAGTCGCTGTTGTTGTTTTTCTGTTGTTCATAGTTGTGCTTTACTCTTTTTCCTCGTGTCTGTCTCTCTCAGCCATGTTCTCATTCTCTCTGTTACGTGTGCTCGTTGTCTCTCTGTAGATCAGGATCAGAGACCCTAATCAGGGAGGTCGTGACATCACAGAAGAGATCATGTCAGGAGGTCGCAGCGGCTCCACACCCACACCTCCACAGGTAACGAGCACACGCCTGAACGCCTGAACCCTGAAAATCATCGCTTTGTCATCATTTACTCACACTCGTGTCAGTCCGAATGACTTATAAACTGTCGTTTTTGCATAAACCAAAAATGAGTGTTTTGTCATTTACTCACTCTCGTGTCAGTCCAAAGGACTTAAACTAAAAGTGAATGTTTTGTCATCACTTTCTCACTCTCACGTCAGACCAAATGACTTATAAATTGTCATTTTTGCATAACCCAAAAAGGAACATTTCATTTTCTCACTCTCATGTCAATTCAAATAATTTACAAAAAAAAAAATATATATATTTATTTATTTATTTATTTATTTATTTATTCATTCATTCATTTATTTATTTTTTTATATATATATATATATATATATATATTTTTATATTTTTTTTTTTTTTTTTCTTTCATAAACTAAAAATGAACGTTTTGTCATTATAATGACTTTTAAATAATTTCCATTTTTGTGTAAGGTAAAAATGAATGTTTTGTCAGTTTACTCACTCTCATGTTGGTTTCAATGATTTAGCAACTATTTACATTTTTGCAAAACCTAAAATTTTGTTTTGTTATTTACTCTCATGTTGTCAGTCCAAATGACTTTTTATTTTTGCGTAAAGTAATAAATCCTTTGTCATCACATATTTATTCTCATGTCAGACCAAATGACTTATAAACTGTAATTTTTGCATAACCTAAAAAGGAACATTTCATTTGCTCACTGTCATGTCAGTATGACTTATAAATAATTTATTTTTGCATAAAGTAAAAATTAATGTTTCATTTACTCTCATGTCATTCCAAATGACTTGCAAATCATTTTCATTTTTGCATAAAGTAAAAATGAACATTTTGTTGACATTTTCTCACTCTCATGTCAATCCAAATAATTTACAAATAAATATATATATATATATATATATATATATATATATATATATATATATATATATATATTTGTTTTTTTGTTTTGTTTTTTTTGTTTTGTTTTTTTGTTTTTTCATAAACTAAAAATGAACGTTTTGTCATTATAATGACTTAATGAATAATTAATTTCCATTTTTGTGTAAGGTAAAAATTAATGTTTTGTCAGTTTACTCACTCTCAAGTTGGTTTCAATGATTTAGCAATTATTTACATTTTTGCAAAAACTAAAATTTTGTTTTGTTATTTACTCTCATGTTGTCAGTCCAAATGACTTTTTATTTTTGCGTAAAGTAATAAATACTTTGTCATCACACATTTATTCTCATGTCAGACCAAATGACTTATAAACTGTTGTTTTTGCATAAACTAAAAGTGAATGTTTTGTCATCATTTTCTCATTCTCACGTCAGACCAAATGACTTAAATTGTAATTTTTGCAAAACCTAAAAAAGAACGTTTTATTTACTCTCTCATGTCAGTACAACGACTTATAATTTATTTTTGCATAACTAAAAATTAACTTAATTTACTCAGTCTGAATGACTTAAACAAAAAGTTAATATTTTGTTATAATTTTTGCACCCTCATAAATGACCTATAAATAATTTTCATTTTTGCATTAACTAAAAATGAACATTTTATTGTCATTTTCTCACTCTCATGTCAATCCAAATAATTTATGAAAAACTAAAAACGTTTTGTCATCATTATAATGACTTATAAATCAAGGTAAACAAATTGAGTTTTAATGATTTATCAATTATTTAGATTTTTGCAGAAACTAAAAATGTATGTATTGTCTTGTACTCGTATGTCAGCCAAAATGACTTTTTTTTTTTTTTTGCGTAAAGTAAAAAATGTTTTGTCATCATTTACTCATTCTCATGTTGGTCTAAATGACTTATTAATTTTTTTAGCATAAAAAATAACATTTATTTACTTTTGTCTTTGGTAATAATTTAATAATGTTAATTTTAACTAAATATTAACGTTTCATCATTTACCCGCACTCATGTTGGTCCGAAGTACTTATTAATATAATTTTAATTTTTCCATAAACAAAATCAGGGTTTTTTTTTTCATCATTTACTCTCATGTCAGTCCAAATAATTTATTTTAAAATAATAATTTTTACATAAACTAAAAATGCAAAAACTAAACTTATGTTGTCAGTCCAAATGACATTTTTATTTTTGCGTAAAGTAACGAATATTTTGTCATTACTTATTTATTCTCATGTCAGTCCATGTAAACTACCACTTTATGTAAACTAAAAGTGAATGTTTTGTCATAATTTTCTCACTCTCACGTCAGACCAAATGACGTATAAATTGTCATTTTTGCATAACCATGTCAGTACGACTAACCGTACGCATACGGTTACAGTACGCATAACCATGTCATGTCAGTACGACTTATAAATAATTAATTTTTGCATAAACTAAAAATTAATGTTTCATTTACTTTCATGTCAGACCAAATGACTTAAAACTAGAAGTGAATGTTTTGTCATAATTTTCTCACATTCATGTCGGTCTAAATTACTAATAAATATTATTCATTTTTGCATAAACTAAAAATGAACATTTTGTTGTAATTTTCTCACTCTCATGTCAATCCAGATAATTAAAGGAAAAAAAAATTGCATAAGCTTACAATGAACGTTTTGTCGTCATTGACGTAATTTCCATTTTTGTTGTAAGGTAAAGATGATTTTTTTATTTTTGTCTGTTGTTTACTCACTCTCATGTTGTTTTTAATGATTTATTAATTATTTAAATTATGTAAACTAAAAATGAATGTTTTGTCATCATTTTCTCACTCTCACGTCAGACCAAATGACTTATAAATTGTAATTTTTGCATAACCTAAAAAGGAACATTTCATTTGCTCACTGTCATGAATATTATTCATTTTTGCATTAACTAAAAATTTACATTTTGTTGTCATTTTCTCACTCTCATGTCAATCCAGATAATTTATTAAAAAAAAATTGTTTTGCATAACTTAAAAAGGAACGTTTTATTTACTCGCTCTCATGTCAGTAAAATGACTTATTTATTTTTGCATAAACTAAAAATTTGTTTCATCGTCATTTACTCACTCTCATGTCAGTCCAAATGACTTAAACTAAAAGTGAATGTTTTGTCATAGTTTTCTCACCCTCATAAATGACTTATAAATAATTTCCATTTTTGTGAAAGGTAAAAAATGTTGGTTTTCATGATTTATCAATTATTTACATTTTTGCAAAAAATAAAAATTCATGTTTTGTCGTTTACTCATATGTCAGTCCAAATTACTTTTTTTTTTTTTTTTTGCTTAATGTAAAAAAAAAATCATTTACTCACGCTAATTTAATTTACATTTTTGTTCATTTTTGCGTAAACTAAATATTAATGTTTCATCATTTACTCACTCATGTTGGTCCGAAGTACTTATTAATAATTTTCATTTTTTCGTAAACAAAATCAATGTTTTGTCATCATTTACTCTCATATTGGTCCAAGTTACTAATTTTCATTTTTCCATTAACTAAAAATTAACATTTCGTTGTCATTCAATCTAAATAATTTTGGATAATGAAAATGAAAATCATAATTTTTACATAAACTAAAAATGTTGTCATCATTATAGTGAGTTATAAATAATTTCCATTTTTGTGTAAGGTAAAAATGTATGTTTTGTCATTTACACTCATGTTGTCAGTCCAAATGACTTTTCATAAAGTAAAAAATAATGTTTTGTAGATTTTCTTATTGTCATGTTGGTCCAAATAACATTTAATTAATTAATTAATTAATTTAGTTAGTTTTGTATAAATGAAAAAATAACATTTTGTCATCATTTACTTTCATGTTGGTCCAAATGACTTAAAAATATATATATATTTTTTTTTTTTTTTTTTTTATATATATTTTTTTATCTTTTTTAGTATATATATTTTTTATTTATTAAAAAATATATATCCTAAAAAAGAATGTTTCATCATCATTTACTCAATCTCCTGTCGATCCAAATGACTAAATATTTTAATTTTGGCGTAAACTAAAAATTTACAAAATTAACATCAATTACTCTCATGGTGGTCCGAAGTACTTATTAATAATTTTCTTTTTTCCATAAAAGAAAAAAAAATCTTTGTTTTGTCATTTAAATAACAATTTAGATTTTTTGCAAAACTTTTTCTTTTTCTCGTTCTTATGTTGGTCCAAATAATTAAAACTAAAAACTAAAAAAATGAATGTTTTGTCATTATTTACTCACTCTCACGTCTTGACAAAATTACTTATATTTGTAATTTTATCAGAATTTACTCACTTTCATGTCAGTCCAAATTACTTTTAAATAATTTAAATTTTTGCCTAAACTAGCAATAAATTGTCATTCACTCACTCTCATGTTAGTTTAAATGATTTATCATTTTTGTATAAATTAAAAATGCACTTTTAGTCCTTTACTTACCTTTACTTACTCTATTTTTTTTTTTGCATAAAAAAAAACAAACAGCCCAATGGTGACAACGCCACACCTGCGATCGCCATAACAACCAGAGCGGAATTTCCCATCCCTCCGGGTGAAAGCCCGCTACCTGACGCCCCACCGACTCCGCCCCCTACCAGTCCGATAAGCGATACGGTAGATGCTCCGCCCCCAGCGCCTGCAGACGACGCCCACGCCACACCCCCTGTGGTAGAACCGCCCACCTCTAACGGTGCAGAAGCCACACCTGCTAAAAGCAAAGAGGAGGGGCCTGTGACTGTAACACTGCCTGTGCCCGCCCCCCAGGCGGAGCCTGCGCTGGAATCACCAATAGCACAGCCCGAAGAGCTCCAGCTGTTCAACGGAGTCCCGGCAGGCTCCGCCCACAGAGACGTCAGTCCTATCGCCGAGCCGGACGTCACGAAAGAAGCGCCGCCGGTTACCGCCGATATCCCTGATAGGACTGTCAAAGAAATCCCTCCTCAGGTTGTCAAGGAGACTCCCGTTGCGGTTGTTAAGGAAGTGCCAGCTCCTGTTGTCAAGGAGCCTATTCCTCCGGTTGTCAAGGAGACCCCTGCTCCTGTCGTCAAGGAGACGGCTGCTCCTGTCGTCAAGGAGACGGCTGCTCCTGTCGTCAAGGAGACGGCTGCTCCTGTCGTCAAGGAGACGGCTGCTCCTGTCGTCAAGGAGACGGCTACTCCTGTCGTAAAGGAGACCCCCGCTCCTGTCGTCAAGGCGACTGTCCCTGTGGTTGCCAAGGAAACGCCTACACCGGTTGATGTCGAAGCCCTTCCGCAGGTCACCCAGGAGACTATCGCCAAGGAGACGCCTGTTGTTAAGGAGACGCCTGTCGAAACTCCGCCTGTCGTCATGGAAACACCATCAGTCGCTGCCAAGGAAACCCCTGAACCACTTTTCAAAGAAGCCACTGCCCCTTCAGAGGTCGTTTCTAAAGCCACGCCCCCTCCAACGGAAGAGCGAGAGGACACGCCCACCACACAGACCACTCCCTCTGAGAGTACTATGCAAGGTGTGTGTCTTAAGAGCACAGATTAAGGACAAATTCAGAATTGCATACTAGCATACCACTACTGGGCAACATTTCAAATATTTAAGTTGAAGTCCTAAATTTAAGAAAACTAAAATTCAAACAAATATAATGCATATAAAAGTATGCTACAATTCAAACTAAAAAAAAAAAAAACCTACTAGCATATTCAATTTTCTGTTCTTCCGAAAAAACGCATATGAAAATTTTTGACTCAGTGTGCAAAACTGGTATGCTAGTAGTACTTTTTTTTTTTTTTTAATTATTTTTGTTACATGTTTTTACTTTTATGTTTAGATATTTTGAGCATTATATTAATTTAAATTTTAGTTTTATTAAATTAAAAGATAAAAGATATTATTATTATTATTATTATTATTATTATTTTTATTTTTTTAGTTTAATTTTAATTTTAGTGATGTTATTATGTTTTTTTAATATATACTTTTTCTTTGCTTTATTTTCACTTTATTTATTTCAGCTTGGCAAATTTTTAAATGTTGCCTTGGCAACAAACTAAAATAAATAGAAACTAACTAAAATTAAGTAAAATTTTAAGTTAAGATTTTTTTTTTTATCTAAAATTTATATCTTTAGTTTTGTTTTCAAATTTCACTTTTTTTTAATTCTAGGAAACAACACCACCACATTTCAAGTTTTCAATCTGTTATTTTTATTTATTTTTTATTTTTTTTTTTTTAGTTTTAGTGATTTTTATTATATGGCCTTTAAATATTTTTATTTAGCTTTATTTTTATTTTTATTTGAGTTTTAGTAGCTTTAGTACTTTAGCATGGACACAAATTTGAAACGTAGTGGCAGCTAACTAAAATAAATAAGTTTTTCATCTAATATTTATATTTTAGTTTAGTTTTATTTCAATTTTCAGTAGTTTTAATTGTTAACCAAAATTAAGTAAAATTTTAAGTTGTTACTTTTTTTTATGTGATATTTATATTTTAGTTTGGTTTTATTTTCAAATTTCACTTTTTTTTAATTATAGGAAACAACACCACGACATTTCAAGTTTTACATATTTTATTTTTACAATTATTATTATTATTTTTTTAGTTTTAGTGATTTTATTATATGGTCTTTAAACATTTGAATTTAGCTTTATTTTTATTTTATTTGAGTTTTATTAGCTTTAGTGCTTCAGTTTGGACACAAATTTGAAATGTAGCTAAAATAAATATTTTAAAGTATTTTAAGTTTTTCACCTAATATTTATATTTTAGTTTCGTTTTATTTCAAATTTTCAAATTTATCAACAAAACGACATTTTAAGTGTTGCCACAAGGGGAGCCATAGTGGACGTTAACGCAAACGTTTTTTTTTTTTCAGTCAGTCGTACAGAGCAACAGTTCAAAGAGATACTTTGAGCACGTTTTTATCTTGCTACGTGAATAAATGCATCTAGTTTAATAATATTTGACGGAACCTCTAGCGGCCCCTGGAGTTTGGAGGATTGATACCAACACAGCAGTGGCGGCTACTGGTCTGTCAAATAGGGGAAGCTCATTTTCGGCCTACATCATAAAATTGTCTATTTATTTATTCACAAGAATGTGCCTTATTGTCATAAGTAAGTCACAATGCAAACAATCGTAAAAAAAAAAGCTTTAGTTTTATTATGCAAAATATGATGTATTTTTTCTTTTAGTCAGATGCTACTATATAGTATAAATATTTTGCAATTTAAATAAGGTTATTATGGAGATTTATTTATTTATTTATTTATAAAGTATTTTAATAGAAATATAAGGTTTCATTATGTTATGTTAAAATTTTTCAAGATTACTATATATATATATTAATTTATAGTCATCCTCCATGTTAATATTTAATGTAGTAATCTATATATATATATATTGATTACTACATTAAATATTAACATGAATGAATGAATGAACGATCTAAAAAAATATTAAACTCTGTAAAAGTGAAACAAGGAATGTGGTGTATAATTGTGTGAAATGTATGATGAAAATCAAGCAATTTCGCCAAGCAAATATAAAGAAATAGGTTGCAGCAGTTTTTATTTCGACTGAACTTGAGAAATCCGCGATGGGACTGAGCGCGAATAGCTTCAGCGATTCCTTATAGTACAAAATCGCTGTCAGTCAAAAGGAGATGCAATCTTTCGACAGACCCTCCAATCATCACGCAGAAGCTCGGAGTCCAGGCCAGCCCACTCCTCATTTGCTCCTCATTCACCCCCAGAGACGCTGAGCGTCCGTGGGCGGGACATAATCGCAGCGTTTATCCAATGACCGTCTAGTTTCAAAGCACTGAAAAAAAACGTTCAAAGCAGCCGCATTGAAGTCAATGGACGCTGGGCTTCAACGGGGGAAATGCACTGTGACGCTACGGGAATGTATGAGAAGTTAGATAGTTAGATATAGCAAGTCAGCCGACCTGCTATATCTAACTGATTCTGAACGAACTCGTCTTTGAGATGAACGTTTTCTAACGCATTTTTAGTCAATAAAATGTTAATACAATAGTACATAATTTGACCATTCATTTTGTGACATTATAGGGGAAGCTGAGCTTCCCTTGCAGTCTTAAAGAAATCGCCACTGCAACACAGTAACACGTGTAAAGTACTATGGCTGCATCCGAAATCACATACTCTCTGATAAATATTTTTTGACCATGTGACCATACAGGGTACCATTTGCATAGTAAAGCATCCATCAGATACACAACTCATTTTGAGACTTTTTGCGTGCTATTTTATGAATACTGTTACTGTTATGTTTTGTTTTTACATACTACGTAGTAGAAAGTGCGAGATTTTGGATGCAGCCTGAATGGTAAACCAACAGTTAGTGTTTGCATAATTGCATAAGAGTGTGTTTCTGGCCTGAAGCTCCTTCCACTGCTGGAATTTGTGCTTTATGTCATGGTTAGCGAACGCTGTTGATGTCTGTTTGATTTCATAGTGCATTTATCTTCATACTCAGTCTGTGATTGTGTGTTTGCAGTGGTTTCTGTGCCAAAGAAGAAGAGAAAAATGAAAGACCTGAACAAGAAGGAGGCAGGAGATCTGCTTGATGCCTTTAAGGAGGTCTGTGGATGAACTGTGTGAACCGTTCGTTGCCAGAACGTATTTCTTTGTAATCTCTAATAACAGAATAGTTCAAGGCCTGTACCATTTACATTTTATGCAAAGCAACTTGCATTGCTCTGAGCGATTTGAATCCATTTTTCAAACCTTTACGGGCTTTAATGTAAATTTGGAAGTACAGATTTCACTTGCAATGCAAAGTTAAAATATCACAGATTTGACTTTGGTCTAGTATGGAATGATTCAGTGTGATAAACCTACATGTGTTGTCCTGTTTTAAAGCCCACACCACCTGAGCCAGAGGCCACACCCCCTGTCAAGGCGGAGCCAGAGAGCACCGCCCCCGTGGCCCCGCCCCCTGCCGAGGAGGTGGAGGAGACGTGGGAGGAGAAAGAGGATAAACTTGATGCTGAAAACATCAAACCGCAGAGTCCCACCCCGGGCACACCCACCGAACAGAAATACCAGTACAAAGAAGGTAAATGAGCATCTGATTCATTTCAGAGATGTATAAGGTATTCAGGTCGATTAATCATTACTGACTATGGTTGAAAATGAGTGACAGATACATTGGGCAAGCCGATGAGTTCTTATGATGACTCTTGAGTAGCTTCACAAAACCAGAAAGGTGCATGAAAGACGGAAATACTTAATGAACACAATAACTGAACCAAGAGCACTTGTGGAGTGGAGAAATTAAAATAATCAAAATTTAAATGTATAAAAAAAAAAAAACATTTTTATTTTTTTTTTGTTTATTTATTTATTTATTTGGACAATTGTTTTGGTGCTATATATTTTATTTAATTAAATTTTTCTGATAAAATGTTGTTTTGTTTTTGTTTTTCATTTAATAAATAAAATATTTATTGAGTAAACTAAAAACTATAACAAATTCATTTTTTATAAATTATTTAGAATTTTTTTTATATAATTAAATTTTACATTTTTTTATTGAATTTGAATTATTTAAATTAAAAAATAATTTAATAAAAACACCTTTATATTTTTATATAGATTTGGAAGTAGAAGATTCCAATAAGAATATGCATTCTTATTATTCAGTGTTATTATTGTTAACTAAAACTAAAACCATTTAAAAATATATATTATTTAAATAAATAAAAAAATAAATAAAATAATAATAATAATAATAATAATAATAAAAAATTGAAAAAATAAATTAATTAAATAAAACTTAAATGTTTTATTTAATTTGATGCACTAAAATAACTAATATAAACTTTGTAGACATTTTAAAAAAAAAAATTGAAAAAATACTAAAAAAAAATAAAAATGTAAACATATCAATATTAATTAGAATTATAATAGTATCTCTCTGATGCTTAAATAACACTCATTAACATGCATGATCACATAGATGTACATTTTTAAACGTGTATCATATATACTTGTTTGTGTTTATGCATTGTTTACAATAATTACAAAACTTATTTAAAATAATGTTAGTTATTTTTCAGACAATTCTTCATTTATCCTGGTAGGAAATAAACTTCCAGAAACAATAAAATGCATCTTTTAAATTTCTTTTTAAATAAATCATCCAGGCTGATGCATTGCCAGAAAAAAAATAGATGAAATTGTGCTCATTTTGTGATTTAACAAAAGTCTGCATTTCAGAAACGACAAACTGTCCAATTTTTGAACTGCATTATATGCATCAACATGAAATCTGTGTCTGTAACAGAACAATGGAAACCCCTGAACCCCGAGGAGAAGAAGAAATACGACCGAGAGTTTCTACTCGGCTTCCAGTTCATCAGCGCCAGCATGCACAAACCCGAGGGTCTGCCGCAGATCTCAGACGTGGTGCTGGAAAAGGTAGCTAAAGCTCTATCACACACAAACACACACACACACACACACACACACACACACACACACCTCTACCTACCTGATGTGTTGACATGGCTTTCTCTTTCTGCAGGCCAATAAAACTCCTCTGCGACAGCTCGATCCGAGTCGTTTGCCTGGAATGAACTGTGGTCCAGATTTCACGCCATCGTTTGCCAATCTCGGCCGTCCGTCAGCCGGAGGGCGTGGCCCGGTCAGTTACCATGGCAACCTCACCGGAATGCGTGCTTTTGTGTTTATATTTTATAAACATATGTTACACTGCACTGTTTTTAATGTAAACTGATAATCGGAGGAATGTTTAAATGAATTTTTTTTTTTTTTTTTTTTTTTTTTTTTTTTAAGTATTACCTAAATTTTGTTTAAACAATAGAACTGCTGTTGCATAAAATTAGTTAATGAAAATATATTTATTAATTTCATAAAATAAATGATTAATTAAAATAAATACATTATTTATTTATTATGTTTTTTAATGATAGCCTTGCTGCTGCAGTGGTGGAAAAGATAAATAACAAAAGAAAGGAAAATAAATAATTTATTTATAATTATAAATAACATAATTATTTATGATTGCCTTGCTGCTGACATGGCACTAAAACATTATAAATAAATTCATTAATTTAATTAAATCAATTATCTAGAATTTATTTTAGTAAAGCAAATAACTTTATTTATGTATTTATTTTGTTAAAAAATAGTCCTGTTGCATAAAATTAATTAAAAAATATATATATAATATAATATAATATATATATATATATATATATATATATATATATATATATATATATATATATATATTATATATATATATATATATATTTAATAACATAGATTGATAATAATGTATTTATTTTAGTTAATTTATTATTTTTTTTAATAATAGCCTTACTGCTGCAATGGCGGAAAAATTATAAATAAGGAAAGTAAATGAATTGTTCATAATTAACTTTAATAAAATAAATGAGAAGTTGTTTCTTTGAATTAATGATTTTTTAACAGCAGTCGTGCTGCTGCCATGGTGCTAAAATTCTGCATTCATAAATAAAAATAAATTAATTATTTAGCATTTAATTTAATTATTATTTTTAACAATTGCCTTGCTGCTGATATGGCATTAAAAAATTATAAATAAATAAATTAATTAATTAATATAAATTATTTAGAAGTTATTTTAGTAAAGTAAATAACTTTCATATTTTATTTTTTAACAATAGTCCTGCTATGCATAAAATTAATTAATGAAAATATATTATTTGTTTATTAATACAATAAAATAAATGTATAAAGTATTTATTTTAGTTAATTTATTATATTTTTTAATAATAGTTTTGCTGCTGCAATGGCAGAAAAATATAAATAAATAAATAAATAAAGGAAAGGAAATTACTTATAATTAATTTTAATAAAATAAATGAGAAAATATTTATTTTAATTAATTTATTGTTTTTTAATAATAGTCGTGCTGCAACCATGGTGCTAAAAATTCTGCATTCATAAAAAAAAAAATATTATAATTTATTTTAATAATAATTATTTATTAACAGTTGCCTTGCTGCTGACATGCCATTAAATAAATTGTAATAATTAAATGAATAACTTGCTATAAATAGCAAAAAAAATTGCTATAATTAAATTAATTAATTAAAATAAATTACTAATTATTTTAATTAAATAAATTATGGATAATTTATGTAATTTATTATGTCTAATGATAGCCTTAAAATAATAAATTAATCTAAATGAGTAAATTATAATTTATTGAAATAAATAAAATGATAAATAAATGTAATAAATAAATAAATTTTTGTGTCTCACTAGCCGTCTGGTCTGAGCGGCCCTCGTCGTTCAGGTCAAGGTCAGCGTGGGAAGGAGCCGCGGAAGATCATCGCTAGCGTTTCTCTCACCGAAGACGTCCAGCTGAACAAAGCGGAGAAGGCCTGGAAACCGTCGGTGAAGCGCAGCGGGCGCCCCGACGAGGACGACCCAGATTTCTTGAAGACGCAGGATCTGTTCAAACGCGTGCGGAGCGTCTTGAACAAACTGACGCCGCAGATGTTCCAGCCGCTGATGAAGCAGGTGACCGAACTCACCATCGACACGGAGGAGCGTCTCAAAGGAGTGATCGACCTCATCTTCGAGAAGGCCATCTCTGAGCCCAACTTCTCCGTCGCCTACGCCAACATGTGCCGCTGCCTTATGGGGGTGAGAGCGAGCGAAACGCTGCAAATGCAAAAGCAGGTTTTTCAGCGTCTGGTTTGTGTTAATGTTTTATGGTCCGTCTCTCGTCGCAGCTGAAAGTTCCCACCTCGGATAAACCTGGAGTGACGGTGAATTTCAGGAAGCTGCTGCTGAATCGTTGTCAGAAAGAGTTTGAGAAGGACAAAGATGATGATGAAACGTTCGAGAAGAAGCAGAAAGAGCTGGATGCCGCCACAGGGGTACGAACAACACACACACAAAGATCTGAGCGGACTGATGTCATGTTTAATATGTAGGGCTTGTGGTAGGGCAGTCTTTTTTTCAGATTTAAAATTGGGTATATTATTTAGGTAATTTTTTTATTTAATTATTTAGTAATTTCAATTACATGTTTTCTGTGCTGCTTTGTTGGGCTGCAAAATTTAGCCAATTATTTAGTGATTATATATCAATTATATAACAACTGTTGTTATAGTTACTATTATTATTACTTAATAGAAGTTAATATTACTAAAAAATTAATAGAAGTAATTAAAACAAGAAATATTTATAATGTAATATTTCACTGTAATATGTAAAAAGAAAACAAGCAATTTAAGAAAAATGTAATAATAATAAAAGGAAGATTAAGAAGAAGAATAATGTTTGTTATTTTACATTTTTATTTTATAAATAAAAAAATAAGAAAATATATGTAAAACTTATTATAATTCATTAGCATGTTTTTATCTCTCTCTCTCTCTCTCTCTCTCTATATATATATATATATATATATATAAACTATTATTATTATTATTATTATTATTATTATTTAAAACCGAATTTAAAATAAAATTATAATAGAACTATTTTTATTCAATTTTTGGCAGTTGTATTTATATTTGTACTATTTTTTTTTATTATTATTATTAAAAATATAAAACACTAAGAAATTTTATGTTTGTAAAATTTTCCTGTAAAATAATGATTTAAATTATTTATATGTATACATAGTTGGGCATAATACAAAAAAATATGCCTAACTATGAAATAAAATAAATATGAACTAAAATTTTATATATAAAATAATAAAACAATAGAAAAATGAAAATAAAAGTAATATAAACAAAAAATACGACAAAACTGAAATTAAAATAAAATTACAGTAAAATTCTTTTTATTCCATTTTTGGCAGTTGTATTTATAGTTGTACTATTTTTATTGATGATGATAATAATAAAAATTATTATTATTATTATTGTTGTTGTTGTTCTAATTATTTTTATTTTTTATTACTATTATTCATTAAAAATATAAAACAAACTTAGAAATTTAACTTTTGTCAAATGTCCCTGTAAAATAATTAAGTCATTTAATATATATGTATAAATAGTTGGGAATAATAAAAAAAATGCCCATTTATATTTGCATTTTTATTGTATTATTATTTTGATTTTGTTTTTAGTGTTTTCCCCCCTTTTTATTATAAATCAGTATAACTATTATTATTACTAATAATAGTATAAAACAATATAAATTGTTATATTTTATTGTAAAGAATTAAATTTTTTTGTTTTTGTTTTTGTTTTTTACTGTGAACTTTAAAGTTACAATACTAAAATTTCTGGCTGCCGTAATGTTTTGATGGCATTAAGACAGAAATGTCTACTTAATGTCTTTTTCATTAAATCATGAGGGGAAAAAACGCTTTTTATTCTAACACATGTAGTGTAAGACAGTATTTGTATATGTATATAGTTGTATGAACATGCTTATATATTTATATGGCACGCTTTAATTTACGATGTCACTTCCTGTCTCTGTCACTTCAGGAAGAGGAGAAGCAGAGGTTGAAGGAGGAGCTGGAGGACGCCAAAGACAAAGCCCGACGACGGTCGCTAGGTAACATCAAGTTCATTGGTGAGTTGTTCAAGCTGAAGATGCTGACGGAGACCATCATGCACGACTGCATCGTCAAACTGCTGAAGAACCACGACGAGGAGAGTCTGGAGTGTCTCTGCCGCCTGCTGTCCACTATCGGGAAAGATCTGGACTTCGAGAAGGCCAAGGTGACACACACACACACACACACACATATATATATATATAATATTTCACTATATATAATATAGTATTTTGTACTAAATAGAATTTTGTAATACAGTTATTGTCAATACAATTATTTAAATTATATAAATTAATATATTTTATGCATACAAATACAGAAAATATTTTTACAATAGCTTTTTTTTTGGCAGTTCTTTTTTGTTAAGATTATTTAAAAGTGTTATTTAAAATATTTATTTCAACAATGAATAATTGAGGACTCACACACGTTCTGCTGTATTTCTTTGTCTTTTCAGCCCCGAATGGATCAATATTTCAACCAGATGGAGAAAATTATTAAGGAGCGGAAAACCTCTTCCAGAATTCGCTTCATGCTGCAGGACGTTATTGATTTACGACGGGTAAACCATTGAAATATACTCTGAGTGTGTGTGTATGTGTGAGCCGTGCTCTCGTCCACTGTAGTCTCAGCTCTGGCTGCGGTGGGCGGGGCTTCGGCTGACATCAGATCAGCAGTTTAATGCAGAGCCGCTTTTGAAGATGAGTGACTCTGTGCCATACGCTGATACAGGTTTGGTGCTCCCCTCCCGCAAACAATGACGCATGCAATATTGTGAAATATTTTAACAGTTAAAAACAGCTGTTTTCTGTGTGAATATCTGTCAAAGTGTAATTTGTTTCTGTGATCAATGCTGAAAATGTTTAGACTTTATTTTAGTAATATTTTAACTTTATTCATCCTAGTATTTCGACTTTTTTCTCGAAATATTTAGAATTTATTCTTGTAGTATTTTGACTTTACTCTCAGTAATTTGACTATTTTGGTGTATATAGACTTTATTCTCAGAGTATTTAAACTTTTTTTCGGAGCATTTAGACTTTTCTCTTGAAATATTTTGACTTTACTCTCGTAGTATTTGGACTTTACTCTTGAAGTATTTCGACATTACTCTCGTAGTATTTTCAGTTTTCACTTGTAGTATTTTGACTATTTTCGTAGCATTTCGACTTTACTCTCGTAGTATTTTGACTTCTCAGAGTATTTAGACTATTCTCTGAGAATTTCAACTTTTTTCGGAGTATTTCAACTTTACTCTCGAGGTATTTTGACTTTATTCTCATAGTATTTCGACTTTACTCTGAGTATTTTGACTTTGTTCTCATAGTATTTCAACTTTACTCTCGTAGTATTTTGAGTTTTCTCTTGTAGTATTTTGACTATTTTTGTAGCATTTCGACTTTACTCTCGTAGTATTTTGACTTTTCAGAGTATTTAGACTATTCTCTGAGAATTTCAACTTTTTTCGGAGTATTTCGACTTTACTCTTGAGGTATTTTGACTTTATTCTCATAGTATTTCGACTTTATTCTCTGAGAATTTCAACTTTTTTCCTGAGTATTTCGACTTTACTCTTGAACTATTTCGACTTTACTCTCGAGGTGTTTCGACTTTACTCCTAGTATTTCGAATTTACTCTCGTAGTATTTCAACTTTACTCTTGAAGTATTTCGACTTTATTCTCGTAGTATTTCGACTTACTCTCAAAGTATTTTGACTTTACTCCTAGTATTTCGAATTCACTCTCATAGTATTTCAACTTTACTCTCATAGTATTTCGACTTACTCTTAAAGTATTTAGACTTTACTAGTAGTATTTTGATTTTATTCTCATAGTATTTCAAGTTTACTCTTGAAACATTTAGACTTTACTCTTGAAGTATTTCTGCTTTATTCTCGTAGTATTTCGACTTTACTAGTAGTCTTTTGACTTTATTCTTGGAGTATTTAGACTTTATTCTCGTAATATTTAGATATTATTCTCAAAATATTTAGACTTTATTCTTGTAGTATTTCTACTTTATTCTCGTCGTTTCGACATCGTAGAAAAGAGTGACACAGAAGGAAATTAACAAATAATATCCAGTATAATGCTTCTTCCTGAGCTCATTTTCTGTGCGTCTCTCAGAATAACTGGGTCCCGCGGCGAGGAGATCAGGGTCCGAAGACCATCGAGCAGATCCACAAGGAGGCGGAGCTGGAGGAGCACAGAGAGCAGGCCAAAGTTCAGCAGCAGCTCATGTCCAAGAAGGAGAGCCGCAGTGGAGGAGGTGGAGGAGGAGGAGGAGGAGGAGGAGGTGGAGGAGGAGGAGGAGGAGGAGGAGGAGGAGGAGGAGGAGGAGGTGGAGGTGGAGGTGGAGGCGGAGGCGGTGGTGGAGGGATGGGTGGGATGGGGCCCCGTGGAGGGCCGCACACACCTGGTTCCCGTGGCAACCAGGCCCCTGATGACGGCTGGAACACTGTGCCCATTTCCACCAAGAACAGACCCATCGACCCCACACGACTCAGCAAGATCACCAAGGTTGATAAATCATCCATCAACTTTTACATCATAACTTTACAAACTTTACATCAACTTTACACTTTGTCTTTGTGTCATGCAGCCGGGCGCTTTGGACTTTAATAATCAGCTTCTTGCCCCTGGGGGTAAGGGCTCGTGGGGCAGCTGGGGCAAAGGCAGCAGCGGAGGCACAGGCGCCAAACCCAGCGACAGCGGTGAGTGTTTGTACTTGTGTGATTTATTACAGACACGCATTCAGACGTGATGTGACTCTAATCTGTTTGTTTACATGATTTACAGCCCAGGATTCTGGTCGTACGAGCACTTTGAATCGCTTTTCAGCACTTCAGCAGCCTTCCTCCTCTTCATCATCATCCGCCAACATCGACTCTGACAGGAGGGTTCCTCACAGGTCAGATATATAAATATTACCATAAAAATTCAAAATAGTAATACAAACTGTAATGGTAATAAAATAACACTGTTCAAGGACTAACTGTGTTTGTTTCTCAGGAGTAGCTCCAGTCGTGAACGCAGCGACCGTTTCGACCGGCGCGATGATCGGATGGACCGGGGCGACCGCTACGATCGCCGTGACGACCGCGGATCAGACCGGCTGGACCGGAATCGTCCCGCGGTCGGCAAGCGGAGTTTCAGTCGCGAAAAGGAGGAGAGGAGTCGGGAACGAGAGCAGCGTCCCGCTGAGATGGTGCGCCGCGTGTCCAGCATGACAGACGAGCGCGAGAGAGAACGAGAACGTGGCAGCCGCGACAGCGGTACGGTGAACTGGGGTTAATTGTATTTTGATTTCTTTTTGTGTTTTGGTTTCTGCCTAAGCTTAGTTGGAGGTTATTTTATGCATTCTTTATTTAATAGTGACTCTTTTTAGAAGGGCTGATAAAAAAAAAAAAAAAGAAAATGAAGTAATCATGATTTTTATTTGTGCAATCTAATATCAATTCTTGAAGTCCCAAGATTGAGATTTAAAAAAAAAAAATGCAATGCTTATTTTGATTATTTTTTTATTATTTTAAGTATTAGTTACATTTTACATATTTAAATTTTTCATTTTTTATTAGCATTTTCTATTATTTCAATATTATTAAGATTATTTATTATTGCAGTAATTATTTTGATTGTTAATATTGTATTATTTTAAAGCTTAATTTTTAAATATTTAAATATTTTAAATGTTTTTAATTTTTAGTTTTTTTGTGATAGAATTATTAATTAGCTTTTTAATATTGAAATATTACTAATATTACTTATTAATGTAGTAGTTATGTTGATTGTTAATTTTTTTATTATTTTGAAGATTCATTTTTAAATATTTAAACATTTTCATGATAGAATTACTTTTTTATTATTGCAATATTATTATTATTTATTAATACAATAGTTATTTTAATTGTAATTTTTATGATTTGTTTTTTTTTATCAATTTGTTTAAATATTTAAACATTTTAAATATTTTAATTTAGTTTTTTATGATTTAATTATCATTATATAATTATTGCTAGTTTAATTGCAATATTAATATTATTATTTATTATTTTAAAATTGATATGACAATATTAGTTGTTATTATAAGTTTCTAACATTGCCGTATAATTGACTTCAGAATTGCATGTTCCTGTTATGTGATGTAAAAAGGATTATGTAGAAATGGATTTCTCTTTAATGCAGATGAAACAAAACGCATACAGATATGAGGAGATTTTTAAAGGTTTTGTTGTGTTCATTTTTTGTTTTTGTTTTAAGCAGTGAAGAGAGAAACTGTTCCCACTCCTCCACCTGCTTCCTCCAAACCGGCGCTGACGGAGGAGGAACTGGAGAAGAAATCCACTGCCATCATCGAGGAGTATCTGCACATCAATGACCTGAAGGTACACAAACACACACAAACACACACACACACACCTCATGCCCATGTATTGGTTTTGTCTAGCCTGTTTTTAACTGCTTGCACTGTTGTTGTTGTTCCTCCGGTCCTGTAGGAGGCGCTGCAGTGCGTCAGTGAGCTGAACTGCTCGTCTCTGCTGTCTGTGTTTGTACGGACGGGAATCGAGTCGACGCTGGAGCGCAGCACCATCGCTAGAGAGCACATGGGTTTACTGTTTCACCAACTCGTCAAAACACAAACACTATCCACACAACAATACTACAAAGGGTGAGACACGTCTTCATAATGCACACGTGTGTGTGTTAATGTTAGAAACATGTTAGTAACATGCTAATCATGTTAACAATGTGCTAATCATGCTTCAAAACATGTTAAAGTTCGCAACATGCTAATAACATGCTAGAAACATGCTAGTAACTTGTTAGTCATGCTAGAAACATGTTAGCAACATGCTAATCATGCTAACATGTTAGTAATTTGCTAATCATACTATAAACATGCTAGCAACATGCTAGCAACTTGTTAGTCATGCTAAAAACATGTTAACATGTTAGTAACATGGTAATCATGCTAGTAATATGCTAATCATGTTAGCAGCATTTTAATCGTGCTAAAACAGACTAGCAACATGTTAGTATTATGTTAATCATGCTAACATATGCTAATCATGCTAGAAACATGCTAGCAACTTGTTAGTCATGTTAAAACGTTAACATGTTAGTAACATGCAAGACATGTTAGAAACAGACTAGCAATATGCTAGTAACTTGCTAATCATACTTGAAACATGTTAGCAACGTGCTAATCATACTACTAGCATGTTAATAATGCTAACAACATGCTAATCATGTTAGCAACATGTTAATCATGCTAAAAACAGACTAGCAACATGCTAGTAACTTGCTAATCATACATGAAACATGTTAGCATCATGTTAAGCATGCTGTTAGCATGTTAATGTTAGAAACATGCTAGTAACTTGTTAGTCATGTTAAAAACATGTTAACATGTTGGTAACATGCTAATCATGTTAACAACATGTTAATTGTGCTAAAACAGACTAGCAATATGCTAGTAACTTGCTAATCGTACCAGAAACATGCTAGCGACATGTTAGCAACTTGTTAGTCATGTTAAAAACATGTTAACGACAAGTTAGTAACATGCAAGACGTGCTAGAAACAGACTAGCAACATGTTAGTAACTTGCTAATCATACTTGAAACATGTTAGCAACATGCTAATCATGCTACTAGCATGTTAATAATATTAGAAACATGCTAGTAACTTGTTAGTCATGCCAGAAAGATGCTAGCAACATGTTAGTAACTTGTAAGTCATGTTAAAAATAGTAAGTAGTAACATGCTAATCATGTTAACAGCATGTTAATCGTGCTAAAAACAGACTAGCAATATGCTAGTAACTTGCTAATCGTACCAGAAACATGCTAGCAACTTGTTAGTCATGTTAAAAACATGTTATCAACATGTTAGTAACATGCAAGACATGCTAGAAACAGACTAGCAACATGTTAGTAACTTGTTAATCATACATGAAACATGTTAGCAACATGCTAATCATGCTAGTAGCATGTTAATAGTATTAGAAACATGCTAGTAACTTGTTAGTCATGCTAGAAACAGACTAGCAACATGTTAGTAACTTGCTAATCATACTTGAAACATGTTAGCAACATGCTAATCATGCTAGTAGCATGTTAATAATATCAGAAACATGCTAGTAACTTGTTAGTCATGCTAGAAACAGACTAGCAATATGCTAGTAACTTGCTAATCGTACCAGAAACATGCTAGTAACTCGTTAGTCATGCTAAAAAAAGAGTAGCAACATGCTAGTAACATGCTAATCATACTTGAAACATGCTAGCAACATACTAATCTTCTCATCTTTCAGGTTAGGCTTTCTCAATCCAACCTATAGTTTGTCTTGACAAACTTTTTTTTTTTTTAATCTAGTTTTGTGAACTAAATTTTTTGTAATTTTGTCTTTTTATAATTTTTATTAGTTTACATTTTTTTCTATAATTATTAATTTTTATTAAAGTTCATTTATTTAAAAAAAATGTTTTTATATATATACATATAACACAACTCATTAAATGTTCTGGTAATGGTTTGTGCAGGCTGTTGGAGGTGCTGGAGGTTGCGGAGGACATGGCCATAGATATTCCTCACATCTGGCTGTATCTGGCTGAGCTCATCTGTCCCATGCTGCATGAGGGCGGGATCCCCATGGGGCCGCTCTTCAGGTGAGCCTGCAAACCCTTCGATTACCTGCCGATAAGGCCACGCAGAAATCAATCAATCAATGAAACTGCCAGTGAGATATAAGGAGCTGCTCTTGAGCGAATGACCTCTGACCTGTTCACAGGGAGGTGTCTAAACCGCTGGTGCCTCTTGGGATAGCTGGAGTTCTGCTGGTGGAAATCCTCAAGCTGCTCTGTAAAGGAATGGTAGGACACTTTTGTGCATTCAGACCTGTTAGACACACGCATGGATAATCAAAATATAACCAAAATCACAAAATCGCTTAGTATATTTATAAAATCTCAAACACACATGAACACACAAACTTATAAATGCAACAGATGCCAATTATCTTCCCAATTTTTGTATTAAACTACTAATAAACCGACTGTTGTCAACAAAATCAAACTAAATTAAAGGTGAATGGTTTAACAACTCAAAATGAAGAAATTAAGAAAGCCATAAATATTAGTGTTGTAATTTTACAGCTTTACTGTACACTATTTTTTGTTGTTGTTTTGTTTTTCACTTTTTTTGTATTTTTATCTTTTTCATTTTGTACTGTAAATATTACATATTTCTTATTTAGTTTAATCATTTTTTATGTAAAAATAATCATAATAAAAGCAATAATAAGAGTAGTAATAATAATATTATTGTACATTTTAGGTTGCATTTTTTTAGCTTGTTTATTTTTTGAAATATTAGTGAAATATTACATTATTCATATTTTTATTTTGTTTAATTATTTTATTTTGTAAAAATAATCATAATAAACACAATAATAAGAGTAATAATAATAATATTATTATACATTTTAGTTTACATTTTATTTTTAACATGTTTATTTTTTATTTAAAGTGAAATATTACATTGTTCATGTATTTTTTTTTAATTATTTTATGTAAAAAATAATCATAAACGCAATAATAACAGTAATGACATTATTATACGTTTAAGTTTACGTATTTTATTTTTTAACTTTATTTTTTAAGTAAAATATTACATTATATTACATAATAACATTGTTATACATTTTAGTTTACATATTTTATTTTTCAGCTTTTTATTTTTTTAATGAAATATTACATTATTCATATTTTTGGTTTAATCATTTTATTATGTAAAAATAATCCTAATAAAAGCAATAAAAAGAGTAGTAATATTATTATACATTGTAGCTTACAAATTTTATTTTTTAAATGTTTTATTTTTTATTCTAAAGTGAAATATTACATTTCTGTTTTGATTTTTAGTCATTTTATGATGTCAAAATAATAATAATAAATGCAATAATAAGAGTATTATTATTATTATATACATTTTAGTTTAATTTTATTTTTTAACCCTTTAACCTTTGAAGTGAAATATTACATTATTAATATTTCTTATTTTTTTATCAAAAAATTGTCAAAATAATCATAATAAATCAACAATAAGAGTAGTAATAATATTATTATGCATTTTAGTTTATGTATTTAACTTTTTTTTTTAAGTGAAATATTACATTATTCATATTTTTTGTTTAATCATTTTATTGTGTAAAGATAATCATGATAAAACAATAATAAGAGTATATTAACAATAATAATAATAATATAAATTATATATTTAATTTTTTACTTAGTTTTTATTTTAAAGTGATATTTTATTGTATTTAATCATTTAATTATGTAGAAGTAAGCATAATAAAAGCAGCAGTAAGAGTAGTAATACTACTACTATTATTATTATCATATACATTTTAGTTTAATTTTTTTATTTTTAAACTTTTTTTATTTATTTTAAAGTGAAATATCACATTATTAATATTTCTTATTTTGACTTTCATTAGGTATTTTTTTTTTGTCATTGATTTGTAATTACAAGTTTTGACAACTCTAACAAACAAACAACGCGTTTTTTTATTTTGTATTTTAAATTGAAATCACATGTCGCAATTGTTCTTTTTTTTTGTTTTCATCGTGGGTACAAAAGAGTGAAGCGTGGTTGAGAGACCACATAGTTTAGAATGAAGTTCTGAAAGTGTCCGTTCTGAACTGTTTCCTGTCTCAGAGTCATAAGAAGGTGGGAGGAATGTGGAGAGACGCGTCGCTGAGCTGGAAGGACTTCCTGCCTGAAGACGAGGACGTCAATAAGTTTGTCACTGAAAAGGTTGGTAATCAATTCAGTGGTAACAGCAGCAGATTGATCAACGCCAGTGTTAAACTATATATATGTGTGTGTGTAGGGAGTGGAGTTCACTCTGGGTGAGGAGTGTGTGAGGAAGAGCAGTAAAGCGACTCTGAGTCCGGAAGACATGTCTAGACGGCTGGAGCGACTCCTGCAGGAGAAAGCCGACAACCAGAGGATCTTCGACTGGGTGGAGGTGCGTGCGTGTGTTTTTCAATGCTTTTGCATTTGTTTGCAAAACTTTCACTTTCCTTACAGAAACTTTTGCGTGAGAAAGGTTTCTCAGGGAAACGCAAAAAAGCATTAAAAAGACATATTTGCATAATTTTGCATTTAATTTTGCTTTTGCATTCACTCACAAACATTTGCATTCCCCTGAAGAACTTTGTGTTCACTTATGAAATTGTTGCATGCCATTGCAATAATTTAATGCTCAAACACAGTTTCTCAGAGACATGCAAAAGGTTTGGTGTTGGAGAGGAACGTTTATTTAAATGCTTTTGCGTTCACTCGCAAATGTTTGCATTCGATGAGAATCTCAGAAATGTTGTGGTTTGTGCTTTTGTAGCTGTGTTTTTCACCTCAGTGACCTTTGACCCCTCTCTCTCTCTCTCTGCAGGCCAATCTGGACGAGCAGCAAACCTCGTCAAACGCGTTTGTCCGAGCGCTGATGACCGCCGTCTGTCAGTCTGCCATCATCTGTGAGTCACGTCTTGTTAAAATGACACTCAAAACAGGTTTAACTTGCATCATGTGAGCGGTGGGAAATAAGGTGGCGGAGGCGGAGCTCGGTTTTATACGTTAGGATTTGATTATGTGTTAACGCATAAAATATTACAAACTTTTCAGTTAGTTGCAAAGGCAACAATTCTAACTAAAACTAAAATAGCAGTTGATTTAAACAAAAAAAAAAAACTATACAGACACTGAAACAAAAGACATTGTAATAAAATCACAACAAAATTACTAAAACTCTACCTAAAAAACAAAAACTGAATATAACAATAGAAACAACTTAATGTTATTTATTTATTTACAATGTAGGTGAATATTATAATTGTTTATTTTAAATTAAATGAACTGTAGGGGGGTTGTAAGTTGTTGAAAAGAAAATAATAATCATAATTATTATATACAAATATTAGAATTAATAATATTTGTAATAACTGTTTTTTAATGAAACTGCAGGGGGTTTGTAAGTTGTTAATATTAAGGTAATAATTATTAATTATTAATAATTAATATATAAAATATTAGAATTAATAATTACTTGTAAATTAAAGTAAATCTTTTTTAAAATAGCTGGGGTTTTTTAATGAAACTGCAGGGGGTTTGTAAGTTGTTAAAGTTAATTAATGTAATAATTAATATATAAAAATATTTGAATTAATAATTAATTGTAAATTTAAATAAATATTTTTAAAATAACTGAGCTTCTTAATGAAACTGCAGTGGTTTGTAGGTTGTTAAAGTCAATTAAAGTAATAATTATTTAATAATTAATTAATAATTAATTGTAATTTAAAATATTTTTTTTAAATAACTGGGGTTTTAATGAAACTGCAGGGGGGTTGTAAGTTGTTAATGTTAAGGAAATAATTATTATTAATTAATATAAAATATTAGAATTAATAATTACTTGCAAATTAAAGTAAATATTTTTTTAAATAGCTGAGGTTCTTAATGAAACTGCAGGGGGTTTGTAAGTTAAAGTTAATTAATGTAATTAATTAATTATTTAATATATAAAAATATTAGAATTAATAATATATTGTAAATATAAATAAATATTTTTAAAATAACTGAGGTTCTTAATGAAATTGCAGTGGTTTGTAAGTTGTTAAAGTCAATTAATGTTATAAATATTTAAAATTAATATATAAGAATATTAGAATTAATTAATTGTAAATTAAAATATTTTTTAAATAACTGAGGTTCTTAATGAAATTGCAGTGGATTGTAAGTTGTTAAAGTCAATTAATGTTATAAATATTTATAATTAATATATAAGAATATTAGAATTAATTAATTGTAAATTAAAATATTTTTTAAATAACAGGTTCTTAATGAAACTGCAGGGGGTTGTAATTTGTTAAAGTTAATTAATGTAATAATTCATATATAAAAATATTAGAATTAATAATTTAATTGTAAATTTAAATAAAAGTAATTATTAAATTAAAGTAATAATGTATAAAAATATTAGAAATAATTAATTGTAATTAAAAAAATTTTAACTAACTTGATGGAAATACATGGGGTGTGTAAGTTGTTGAAAAGTTAAAGTAATAATTATAATTAATATATAAAAATATAATTAATAGTTGTAAATTAAAACAAGTGAACTTCTTGGGTTCTTGGGTGAACTGCAGGGGGTTTGTAAGTTGTTAAAAAGGTAAAATGAATGTAATAACTATGTGTAATTAATAATAAAATTGTTAAAATTAAAATAAACTTTAAAAAAAAAACAGTAAAAATAAAAAATAATTTATTTGCATGTCAAGCGACCACTGATGTAAATGTGTTAAAATGATCAAAATATTGAATTACAATTTCAGACGGGCGTCAAGTAAATATTTCAGGTCAAAACAGATTTGACTGACAAAATGATTGTGTTATTCCTCATAAAATAAACGTCACGTTGACTTAAATGTTGTTTTCATCCCATCAAGGTGATAATCCATATAAAGTAGACACTAAAGAAATTACCCAGAGGGCCAAGCTGCTGCAGCGCTACATTAAAGACGAGCAGAAGGAGCTGCAGGCGCTCTACGCCTTACAGAGTCTGATGGTTCAGATGGAGCAGCCGCCAAGTGAGTGTTTGTGTGCAAAACCCGCAACCACATACTACGCTTGCGTTCCCCTCGTTCGTCACTAACGTCGTCCGTTTCCCTCCTTAGATCTGCTGCGCATGTTCTTCGACGTCTTATACGACGAGGACGTCATCAAAGAGGAAGGCTTTTACAGGTGGGAGACCAGCAAAGACCCCGCCGAGCAGCAAGGCAAGGGCGTCGCCCTCAAATCCGTCACCGCCTTCTTCACCTGGCTGCGCGAGGCCGAGGACGAATCGGACAACAGCTAGAGCCTAAGCCACACCCACTAGAGATGATTGATGGAGAAAGAAAAAAAAAAGAGAGAATGAAACATGTGGGAGATTTTCGACACATTTTTAATTTTTTGTTTTGTCTTTCCGTTTGCGCAAAAAAAAAAGAAAAACAAAAAAAAAAGCCGTTGAACTGAAACGAAATAAAGTATTAGAGGATGACAAGCCTTATCTGCTCAGTTTATGGAATTTTAGCCGTTAGCATTGCTACTTACCGTTTCCTGCTCCCGCCGCCGACGAGACGGACGTCGATGACATCATCACTTGTGTGTTTATGATGTCACTTCCCAGTGACACAACGCTGCTCAGAGTTCTATTTTTTCGTTCCGAAACCCTTTATATATATATAAATACATATACATATATATTCGCGGGCGCTGATGTGGATTTGCGCGGAGCGGCTGATCGTGTGCGTGTTGCTGTAACGAGGAGGATCGGATTGATTTGTTGTCGTTTTCAATTTGGGATTTCCTTTAGTTCTAGTGGAGTGTTCTGAGCTCTTTTTTTCTACGTTTTTTATGACCGAAAACGCATAAGAAAGCAAATCGCCCCTGTCGGACCTGGTTTTGGGCGTCGCTCGCAGCTCCGGGTGCGACGAGACTTGCTTAAGACGTTCAACTTTGACCTTTTTGCTGCTGCTGCTGCCGCCGCCGCCGAGACGCTTCTGCCGGCCCGAGCTGATGTTACGGTTCACGTCACACTTCATGGAGAAAATAAACGTTTGGAAACGAGGAGACTCGAGGGTGGCGAGGAGCGCTTGTGGACGTGCTCTTTTGCACCTCTTGTGGACTTTGTGACACAAATCATTATTACGACTTGAAAAATATATAGAGAAATAAGTGTTTAAAAAAAAAATAAAAATAAAAAAGCTGGAGAGAGTACGAATACTACATGCCTTTCAGCTCCTTGGAGAGCGACCTGTAAATACATGTTTTTTTTTTTGTTTGTTTTTCAATAATAAAAATGCTAACTTTAATGCCATGTATTAATTTTTTTGCTTTTTTTCTGTATTTTTTTTTTTTTTTTTTTTTTTTTGCAGTTTAACCACCCGGCTTGTATAATTATCCTCCTCTAGTCATTGATTATAGTTTAATGAAATTATGTAAATATTTCTTTTTTTTTTTTTTTTTTTTTTTTTTTTTTAAGTATTTAATTGAGAGAAATTAATGCCTCTTTTCACATTTGAAACTGGAAAGATAATAAAGAACATTGCAATGAAAAAATAATAAAAATGTGTTGTTCCTTCTGTTTTCATGCTTAGATTTTGTTCCATTTCCTAAGACTTAAGTAACACATTATATATTTGTAGCAATAGCCAAAAATGGGCCAAAATTCAAAATTATTATAAGGTCATTATTATAATAATTAAAAGGTCAAAATTATTTTTTCTTTTATGCCAGAAATCATTAGGATATTAAGTAAAGATCATGTTTCATGAAGATATTTTGTAAGTTTCCTACCGTAAAATATATCAAAACTTAATTTTTAATTAGAAATGTGCATTGCTAAGAACTTCATTTGACAACTTTTTCTCAATTTTTAGATTTTATTTTTTTTTATTATTATTTTTTTCTCCACCCTCAGATTCCAGATTTTCAATTAGTTGTATCTCTTCAGCAAAAATTAAATTTTTAGCTCATTATTTGTCTTGTTTTTTTTTTTAGTACAAATATCTAAACATTCTATAATCAAATACATTTACTTGAGAAGGAAAATTATTAAGTCTTGTTTTCTGGTAAATGACCCAAAATTAAGTGAATCTTTGCTTACAAAACAAATCATTATTAAACTTTAAAAAATTAAATATGTATATAGAAATGACCTGTAAATACATGTTTTGTTTTTTTTGTTTTTCAATGATAAAAAATGTGGCTTTTTTTTCTGTATTTATTTTTTTTTCTTTAATTATTTTTTTTTTCTTTCTTTCTTTCTTTCTTTCTTTTTCTTTTAGCAGTTTAACCACCCGGTTTGTATAATTATCCTCCTCTAGTTATTGTTTTTTTTTTTTTTTTTTTTTTTGCTTTAAGTATTTAATTGAGAGAAATTAATGTCTCTTTTCACATTTGAAACTGGTAAAGATAATAATGAACACTGCAATGAAAAAATGACAAAAATGCATTGTTACTTTTCTG
Source organism: Labeo rohita (assembly GCF_022985175.1). Classification (NCBI taxonomy): domain Eukaryota; kingdom Metazoa; phylum Chordata; class Actinopteri; order Cypriniformes; family Cyprinidae; genus Labeo; species Labeo rohita. The sequence continues at coordinate 37,565,028 of NC_066883.1, forward strand.
CTTTTATGCTGAGATTTCATTTAATTTCTTAAGGCTTATTTGTGACCCTGGACCACAAAACCTTCTTAAGTATGATGGGTATATTTGTAGCAATAGCCAAAAATACGTTGTATGGGTCAAAATTATCTATTTTTCTTTAATGCCAAAAATCATTAGGATATTAAGATCATGTTCTATGAAGATATTTTGTAAATTACCTACAGTAAATATATCACAACTTAATTTTAGATTAATAATATAATTTGGCCGACTTTAAAGATGATTTTCTCAATATTTTAATTTTTTTTTAAATTATTATTATTATTATATTTATTTTTTTCCACTCTCAGATTTCAGATTTTCAAATAGTTGTAAATGTAATTACATTTTTGCTCATTATATTTGTCTTGGTTTTTTTTTTGTACAAATATCTACACATTCTTTAATCAGATACATTTACTTGAGAGGGAAAATGATTTATGATATTAAGTCTTGTTTTCTGGTAAATGACCCCAAATAAAGTGAATCTTACGAAAAACAAATCATTATTACAACTTGAAAAATATATTGAAATAAGTGTTTAAAAGTGTAAATGACCCAAAAATAAGTTAATTTTTCTTTAAAACAAGAACAAAAAATCTGTCAGTCTTTATTTTCCCTTTGAACTAAGTTTAATTTTCTAAACCCAGTAGTAGATGTTTTCTCATGTTTTAAGCAAAAATCTCAATTTAATGTTCAGAAAACAGTTTTAAATTATATGGGTCTAAATGTTCGATTTTTCTTTTAGGCCAAAAATCATTAGGATATTAAGTGAAGATTATGTTCCATAAATATATTTTGTGAATTTCACACCATAAATGTATTACAACTTTGTCAGTAATATGCATGCTAAGAATTACATTTGGACAACTTTAAAGGTGATTTTCCTCATGCATCCTCAGATGACAAATTTTCAAATAGTTGTATCTTGGCCAAATATTGTCCTATCATAACAAACCATACATCAGTGGAAAGATATTTATTCGGCTTTCAGGTGATGTATAAATCTCAATTTAAAAAAATTGACTCTTATGACTGGTTTTGTGGTCGGGGTCACATTTATCACAAACTTAATGAGTTTAGAAAACAGATCTGCGTTTGACTACAGGCTGTGTTCCATCACAGAGTGATTTTACTGGATTAAACTCATCCGTTATTATTTTATCCACCTTACTTTTATCGTACAGTAAGAGCGGCGCCGCTAATAATGAGCTGAATGTGCGAGACTTCCGGTCTCCGCTTTTAATTACTGTACCGCTACAAAAACGGCGTGTTGTTCTGCTTGAAATTGATCATTGTTGGTATTTAGGTTATTATTTGCATTCATTATCATAATAATTTTGATTCAGCGAGTTTGTAGAGCAAATCGATTTACAATTACTGCCCTTATTGGCTTTTTTAAATCACAGGAAACAGTTTAGATATGCGTTGCAGGGCTCTCAAGTCTCACGCATTCACCGTGAGACACACGCATTTCAACCAGTTCACACGCTCTCACGCCACACCTTGTATTTCTCACGCCGAGAAAAGGATAACTTTTCCCGCGCTATTTCTCCCACTCTGGTCTATGCATCCCTGCCTCTGCTGAATCGTTTTTATCCCCTGTGGTGATAAAAACATCCCGTGAACCCGCTCCTAAGTTCCGATCTAAATCAAATGATTCGTGATAGGCGCTCTGAAGTCCCGTTTCATATCAGATGATTCGCGATATCGCGATCCGACTGGAGCGCTTCGAAATCATTTTGCGACGCAGTGTTTCACTGATTCGGAGTTTCAAAAAGCTCCGTTGATACTGTGTTCTTTGTTCGCTTTCTCTATATAATTTATTCGTTGTTTGAAATGAAATCATTACAATTAATAGGGCTAACTTACAATGTTTTTTATTAAATTGTGATCATGTTAGATAGTTTCCATCGTATTAAAAACATTTCATGACATGACACTCATTATCTGGTACTTGCCTAAAAAGACGGGTATATAATATGCGTTGTTAACAGATTACACTAACATTAGGTTACTTAGTTAAGCTATAGCTTTATTGGAGTTGGTTCAGTCTCATGTAGAGAGAAAAAGGTTTTAAGGCTTTTCCCCTCTGCTTTTTTCACAAATCGCACCCTGGGTAAATCTGATAAAAGACAAATTTATAAAATAAATTGTTTTATATATTTCAAAAATTCAAACGTATCAGCATTGTTGGGAGGGTTATTTTGGAAATGTAATAGGTTACAGAAGTTACTCTATTTAAAATGTAATAAGTACCATAATTATTTTAAGTGTTTTAAAAGTAATGTAACTGATTACATTTGATTACTCCTGTTCTGTGTCCTAAACTTGGTGTCTCATATTTTAGAGTCTAGACCAGTCAATGCAATTTGGGAAATCAAATCTGTATGTGTGTGAATCATTTAACATTTTCTTAAGTAACTGTACATTTAACTGTACATTGTTTCTCACTAACTGTAACAGATTTTATTTTGTTATTAAATTACATAATTCCATTACTAGTTAGTGTAGTTAAGTTTGAGCCCCTACCACTGTCATCAAGGCATCAAAATGTGCAAAAAACACTTGCAATACAAAATGTTATTCGTAAGTTTGTAAATGTATAGGCCTACTCTCTCTCTCACACACACACACACACAGCTTGACATAGGCCACATGCTCAGGGCAAGTTCTGCAATCCTATTGTATGTGTACAGTATGTACATTGAGCACTGCAGTTAAGTTGGCTTGTTTGGGGCTAACTTTCTTTTTATTTTTTAATACATTTGCATTTTTGAAATATTTAAAACATTTTATTTTATTTGTATGAATTTGACTTTTATCAGATTTATCAGTTGTTATAAGTTCTATTTTGTGCTGGTTAATTTTGAACAATAGATAAAATTCTTCTAGCAAAAACTTGAGAGAACTGCGTGGGGCCGAGGGGCCGCTGCTGCAAATAGGCTCCTCCCCTGATAATAATCTCACTCCAAACTTTTTCCAAAACTTGAGAGCCCTGGCGTTGCCAAATAAGAATTTCGCTCTTGGCCACAAGGTGGCGCTCCTGCCTCAAATGATCGTCAACAACGTTTCTTTTCAGGAAATCAATTCTCTGTTGATAAATCACAGATTTACAACAAATAAGAGTTTATTTGTGTGTGTGTGCGTTTAAGAAGATCTTGTAAACTCTTTCAAAAGGTACTAGAGTGTTTCTTTAAGTGAGGAAATGGCACAGTAGATTTTGCTTTTAGACAAGACTGTGTTGTGTATTATGCACAAGTGTGCACAAGTTTTGTATACTTTGTTCTTTAAGCAGTGTGTGAAATATGGTCATTGATTTGATAAATGTGTGTTATCTGTGTTATATAAGCGAATCTCTTATCTGTCTGATGTTAATCTGTTGGTTTTATCCTCCTTTTATGGCTCTTCATTCATAAATACCCATAAATATCTTCATATCAGCCATTTATAATAATCATCAAACCCTGAACAATTGCGGTGAAGGATCACTGCACTGCAAAAATGACATTTTTATGTACTGTTTTTGACATTTTTAGCACAGATATCTAATGATTCTTTAACAATCCTTTAATTAAGACTCGTTTTCTGGTAAATGACCTAAAATGAAGCGAGTTTTTGCTTAAAACGAGAACAAATATTTGCATTATCTTGTTTTCCCTTTGAATTGTTTAGTTTTCAGAGTCTCATAGTTTTAAGGAGAAGCTTCAGAAAACAATTTTATTTTACTTCTCAAGTAGATGTGTTTTGGTTTTGATATTTGTACTGGAAAGCAAGCCAAAGACACTGAGGAAGAAATTCATTTATTGCATAGTGTCAATTACTTTTACAGTCTCTCATTAGTGTTTATCAGTGATCATTTATGCACACATGGCCATGAACTCTGGGATTGTCTCTGATCTGCGTGCTGATTGGTGGAGACGGTGTTTGCATCACCTGAGGGTCAGAGTTTTGCCTGAGCTGATTTATGATTTATACACTTTCTTACATGTTTTCTGAGTGTCCAGCTGTGGTCTCATCATGTTTGGTGTCTGTGTGTCCGTCCTCTGTTATCTGCTGCCTTTGCTGTCCATGAGCTCTGGATCAGGTGAGAAATCTGTCATTAGTGTTTGTCACCTCTTCACTTGTTCTTTGAACTAAAAATGTATATCTTTTCTTAAATAAACTGACACTTATTCATCAAGGCTGCATTAGCTTGATTAGAAGTGAGAGTGTATACATTTAAAATGTGCCAGAAGATTTCTATTTCAAATAAATGCTGTTCTTTTGAACTTTCTATTCATCTGTAAATCCTTAGAACTAAAATGTATGACAGCTTCCACACAAATATTGTGCAGCACAGCAGTTTTCAGCATTGCTAATAATCATAAATGTTTGTGGAGCAGCAAATCAGAATGATTTCTGACGGATCATGTGACACTGAAGACTGGAGTAATGATGCTGAAAATTCAGCTTTGATCACAGAAATAAATTACAGTTTAACAGATATTCAGATTTTAACAGATTTTTAAAATTCTAATAATATTTAACTTTTTTTACAATATTTTTGATCATGTATATATGTAGCGTAAAAACAAAGTACATTTAAAATACAAGAGTAAATGGTCATTTAGATGCACCAAAGCACCATTATATTATGAAAAGGTTTTTTTTTTTTGTAGTAATAGTTTTTGGCTGTACTGTATCTGCTGTATTATTCAGAGCGATAGAGAAGATGTGTTGAATATCCGTCTCCACTGAGACTACATGAGCGCTTTTCATCTGTAAAAATGTGTGGGTTTGAGTCTTGAGCTGTTTTTTCTAATCAGTGCCTACGGGTCATGAATTCAATCCACTCCAGTCCACATTCAAGAGGATCTACTCCACATCAAAGTCATTTCGAGTTGTTCTGAAGGGTTCCTGCGCTTCTGTCTTCAGACAGCTGCTCTCTTTCATTCACTGGCATCGCTTTCCCAGGAGAAATGTCTGAGAAGCAGAAGATTTCTGTCCATTTGATCTCTCACTGCTGTCTGGGAGAAATGGTGGAGGTATTAGAGATCTCACAAACTGCAGAATGTGCAAGGGATGTGCTGCATGTATGAATTTCTATGTGTGTCAGTTTTTCTCAGTTGAAACTGTAGATTATTTAATGATACAATATCTGAAGCTTTACAGGTGATATTCTTTGTCTAACCATTCGTTAATTTTTTATTTTTACTGGAGAACCTTTTAAAGTCATCCTGAATGGTGTTTGCAACCAATTTTACCTCTAAAAATGTGAAAAAAGAAGTGGTGTTAAATTTGTTAGCTTTTTTTTTTTTTTTTATATTCTGTAAAATATAAAAATGTGTATTTTAGTATTTTAGATTTATTTATATGGTATTTCATAATGTTTTTAATTAATATTTATTATTTAATTTTTAGATTTTTATAGTTTTCATTTTAATTTTGGTTTAAGTTGTAATTTTATGCACTTTTATCATTTTTATTAGTTTTGCTCTTATTTTTAAATTATATATTTAAATTGTTTTTCATCAAATATTTGTAAATTTATTACATTTCAGATTAATTTCAATAGCTGAAAACAATCTTGCAATCACTGTAGTTTTAGTAATCAATACGCAATTCAGTTGTGATTTCTCATTATTTTTTAGAAAAGCATAAACATATACACTTAAAATAGCATTAAGCTTCCATGATGAACAAACTTCTTTTTATCATAAAAAATAAAAATCAACTAAAGATTCTTGATGAGAACAAGGTTAAACCTGAGAAGTACTGAGTGTTTAAAATTGGAGCACAGGAAACACATTTTGGCAGTTGTTATACTGAAATCTTGCACAAAACTAATGTGTATAATGTTTTTTTGACCCTCTCTTAGTTGAAGAGGAGAATCCAGAGTTTTGGAGGAGTTCTGCTCAAAACACACTGCGTTCGGCTCTGAGCAGGAATCTCAACACTAATGTGGCCAAAAACGTTGTGCTGTTTCTGGGAGATGGTAAGATGGACGTTTTACAACCTTCAGTAAAGTGCTTAAGATTAAGGCAAGTCACTACAGGTGAACAGGGTAAAATTTTATTAAAATTAAACTAATAGATCAATAAATCACTATACCTACATTAAGTACATAACAGTAATACAGTACAAAGTACATAAAGACAATTGTTTTGTATTACAAGTTTTCTGAAATATTATGTTTAATTATGTAAATGAGGCATCATCTAGTTTAATTTCACTAATTTCACACATTTTCAGAGTATAAATCTGAGCATTGGGTAAAGTCGGGTATATATGAACAAACCCCTTAGTAAAAACCTTCAGAATATAGATAGGAATAATACTGTAAGTTTTGGTGTATGCAAGTGCTGCTGAAGTGGAGAAACAATCTCATTTTGAGAAAACGTCTTTTAAAGATACATAACTGAAATCTATACAGTAAATGCAAATAGATAAAGTGCAACAATAAAATCGAATGATATATGAACAAACCCTTCAGTAAAAACCTTCAGAATATAAATAGGAATAAAACTCTAAGTTTTGGTGTATGTAAGTGCTGCTGAAGTGGAGAAAAAACTCTTTATAGATATGTACTGTAATTGAAATCTGTAGACGCAAATAGATAAAGTGCATAATAAAATCATGTGAATGATATATAAACAAATCCCTCAGTAAAAACATTCAGAATATAGAAAGGTATAAAACTCTAAGTTTTGGTGTATGTAAGTGCTGCTGAAGTGGAGAAAAATCTTTTTAAACATATGTATTGTAATTGAAATCCACAGATGAAAACAGATGAAGTATATTAAAATAAACATTTAAGTGTGTTCTTTCCATTAGTCTAAAAGAAGACATGATATAGAAGCAAAATAGACTAATAAACAGTGCATGAAAAAACAATGATTTATCTGTAGTGTCAGCACACAAATCACAAACTTTGCACCAGCCAATCAGATAAGGCCATTTCAGACATCTGTGTGCGATATGCAGCAGGCAGCCTGTGGTTATGATGATGGAGTATGATTTATTTATTTATTTATTTTTTTGGACAGGTATGGGTGTGACCACCATCACGGCTGCCCGCATCCTGAAGGGTCAGTTACAGAACCGCTCTGGAGAGGAGACCGTCATGAATATGGACACCTTCCCGCATGTGGGTCTTGCTAAGGTAACAAAATTATTTATTATTTTAGTATTATTAAATACTGTTGTGGTCTTTATTCATATTTTAAATTATCTTTTATTTTTATATTTTTAGTTTTCATTTGAATTTGATTTAATTTTTAGTAACTTTGTTATGTGCTTGTGTTTATTTTTAATATTAATGTTACATTTTAATTTATTTTTCATTCAGGATTGTTTTTAAGATTTTAAAGTTTTGTTTAGTTTACATTTTTCATCCAATATGTAAATTTTATTTAATTTTATCTTTATTTCAGTTAAATTAATATTTTAGTATTGCATGTATATTATTATAGTTCTTATTAATATTTTGTTCACATGAATTAAGTGACATGTAAGTCACTTTTTTAGTTTAAATTTAAATAATTGTTTTGTCATTTATATTAGTTTTTTTGTTGTTAATTTTTTTCCAGTTTTTCTAAATTTAGTGCTACAAACTTCCAAGTTTGTTTAGTTTTTCATTTTGTACGTTTTTCATCTAATATTTCTAAATTATTTCAGCTTTAGTTAAATTAATTAAAAAAAATAATTAAAATTTTTTAGTTTTAGTTATAGTTCAATGATTATTTTAGTATTATTTGTATACTATAAATAGTTTATTACATATACTATATATTATTTTATTTTTAGTATTATTTATGTGCTTTTGGCATTTTTATTCATTGTTTTTTTCAGTTAATAATTTTAGTTAGTTGGCAAGGCAACATTTAAAAATTTTGTTCAGTTTTTAAGTTTTTCATCTTATATATATGTTTTATTTTATTTCAGCTTTAGCTCAATTAACAAAAAATGTTTTTAATAATTTTAGTTGTAGTTAAATTATTATTTATTATACTATTATTTATATATTTATATACTAAATATAATCTTATATGTACTATTTATAGTAACATTTTATATGTTTTTGGTATTTTTTTATCTTTTTTTTTTTTATTTCCAGTTAGTGCTTCATCTTATTTCATTTAATTGCCAAGAGAGTATTTTGTTTAATGTATTAATGTAGTTTTGTTTAATCTGATATTTATATTTTATTATGTTTTTATTTTATTTTAATTAACAAAATATTTTAAATAGATTTCGTTTTAGTTAATGATAGTAACCCATGCGTCAAACTGTCAGTGACAGTAAATGTGTGTTTGCAGGTGTATACAGTGAATTTTCAGATTCCTGACAGCGCGGCGACGGCTACAGCGTATCTGTGTGGAGTCAAAACCAACCTGAACACTCTGGGTGTGAGCGCAGCCGCTCGCACTGGTGTGTGTAGGACGCAGAAAGGCAATGAGGTCACGTCCATCCTCAAATGGGCTAAAGATGCAGGTACACAAACGGAGGATTTTACTCTTAAATTAAACAAAGCATCACTCAAACCCAGATTACACACGTAAAAACACTTCCATATTTGCCCTCCTGCATGCAACAGCTTATCTAAGCATGCCTCAAGTGTATTTTACTGACATCAGCTCAAAAGCTAAAACTTAATTCATCATCATGAAAATGCAAAATTAAAATAATTTTAAAGCAAAAATGATCCGACTTAATAAAAATATGAAATCTTTGTTTACCTGCATGTCATGTGATCATTAACTGACATCAAACAACCATGCAAATGTGTTATAAAATTTAAGATTTAAAATCTCAAGGAGAGTTCAAGTAAATATTTGAAGTCAGATAGGTTATAAATCCCTGTTTTTTTTTTTTTTTTTTGACATATTTCAGTATCTCATCCTCCTTTATTCCATCTGAAAACGAAGCTCATCAATCATCCATTAAATCTAGTGTGCAAAATTAATTCATTTATCTCTTTTCTCATTTCATTCATGATCACACTGAATAATTCAAGATTTTAAAAATAAATTTCATTCTTCATTGGCTGGTTTTCTTGATGGACGCTGAATTACAAAATGCACTAATAATCTACATATCAGATAATTACTAGCAGTCGGCTGCAACAAAGGAATCACTTAGCAATCATTCGTTTTTCATTTTTAGACTTCATTTAGACTATATTTATTTTAGACTAATTTTAGACCCTTTTTGAGGGTTTTTGTTGTTGCAACCAAGCAAAGACCTGATGAAAAGACCTGATGATTAACAAGGACCCTTAAATAATCATAAAATTCACACACACACGCCTCACTGTGGTTTTGCCTGATTCTTCACTGCAAACAACCTTTTTTAATTTTAATATTTGCACATTAAGAGTGATGTTAATTATTACATTTATTGTTGTTGTTATTAGGGGTTCAGGCGCATAGCGCTGACAGCCTATTGTAATTGTTAGAATGGTCACAGATTAAGGAGATCAGACCACAGCTGCTGCTATAACAGTTAAAAAGGGCTCAGAAACACTGTCTTTCTATGGTAAATGTCCTCGATTTATGTCCTCGAAGTGTTTTTTTAATTATTGATTTAGCTACATAATATGTATTGTCTTTTTCCTTATATGCTTAAACGCCTTAAGCACTTAAATCCTGGTAATCGCTGCTTGCAGCTATATTTTTTATTGTTGTAAAAATGTAAATAGTTCTTCAGTCCATATTAGATGAGTAGCATGCATATTCTGGGGCTCTAGGAAATTTAAAAACAAGCATTTCAATGCTTAATTTTACAACTAAATTTACTTATGCATGTATTTTTTTTTACGCACATATACTGTATTTTTTAATATTGTTGTAGTATGTGACAATGTTCGTCACTGTATGATCTTAATGCTTTTTAATTTTATGATTTTTATTTTTTCACTTTAGTTTAGATAAATTTTGAGTAATTTTGTGTTTTGTTTTTTTTTTTTTTGTCTGTTTACATTTTATTTTTATTTATTAGTTTTACTTTTTATGCTTTTGAAGTGCTTTGAGTTGCATTTTATGTATGAAAAGTGCTATACAAATAATTTATTATTATGATTATTACTTATTTATAATAAATTTATTTAATTTTTATATTTTATAAAAAAAAAAAATAAAGTTTATATGTGACCCTGGACCACAAAACCAGTCATAAGTAGCACGGGTATATTTGTATCAATAGCCAAAAATATATTGCATGGGTCAAAATCATAATTTTTTTTTTTTTGCCAAAAAATCATTAGGATATTAAGTAAAGATCATGTTCCTGCCATAAATTTCCTACCGTAAATATATCGAAACTTAATTTTTGATTAGTAATATGCATTGCTAAGAACTTCATTTTTTTGCACCCTCAGATTCCAAATATTGTCCTGTCCTAACAAACCACACATCAATGGAAAGCGTATTTATTCAGCACATTTATTTCAGATGATGTATAGATCTTAATTTGAAAAAAAAAGACACTTATGACTGGTTTTGTGGTGCAGGGTCACATTTAATTTCAAGTAATGAAAATGTTTTTTTTTCTTCTGGTTTAAGATCATTTCCAGCAGGTTTTAAACATGCATAATATGTATTAATAGCATAAATCAGAACACAGTTGACGTGTGTGTCTCTCTCTTAAGGCAAATCTGTGGGAATAGTGACGACAACACGTGTTCAACACGCCACGCCTGCTGCTTCATACGCTCACAGCGTCAGTCGGACGTGGTACAGCGATGCCGACCTGCCGTCTTCTGCCGTCACAGACGGCTGTGTGGATATCGCCTCGCAGCTGCTCCGAAACACCGACATAGACGTGAGAAAGAGAGATTTCACATTATTTGATAATATACTGAAAAAGTGCTCATGCTTGGGCCATCCAAGGTGTAGATGAGTTTGTTTTTTCATTGGATTTGGAGAAATGTGTCATTCCATCACTTGCTCACCAATGGATGTGAATGGGTGCCGTCAGAATGAGTGTCCAAACAGCTGAGAAAAACATCACAATAATCCACAAGTAATCCACACCACTCCAGTCCATCAGTTAACATCTTGAGAAGACAAAAGTGTTAAAGTTTTGGTTTGTAAACGGTGCTTGATGTGTGCAGATTTCTCTCCTGATTCAGACCAGACCACTTTTTCACTGGAGGAAGTGTAATTATGGATTATAGACTCAATGTATTTGAGTTAAAACGTCTTAATAATGGATTTGTTTCAGCTTTTGTCTTCTCAAGATTACTTGTGGATTATTGTGATGTTTTCATCAGCTTTTTGGACTCTCATTCTGACGGCACCCATTCACTGCAGAGGACCTACATCACTCCAGTCCATCAATTAACATCTTAAAAAGACAAAAACTGTGTTTTTTGATGTGAGAGACAACAGGAAATGGACTGTTTCACTGGAGGAAGTGTCATTATGGATTATAGACTCATATTTTAGTTAAAAACATCTTAAAGATGGATTTGTTTCTTACAAATGCGCAGCTTTTGTCTTCTCAAGATGTTAACTGATGGACTGGAGTGGTGTGGATTACTTGTGGATTATTGTGATGTTTTTATCAGCTGTTTTGACTCTCATTCTGACGGCACCCATTCACATCCATTGGTGAGACAGTGATGGAATGACACATTTCTCCAAATCTGATGAAGAAACAAACTCATCCTAATCAGATTGTCTGTAAACGGGGCGTGTATGATTTGCACTCAGTGTTCGTTTACCTGATGAAAACTTGTGATGACTTTGTGTGCAGGTGATCATCGGAGGAGGACGGAAGTACATGACGCCTAAAGGGTTTCCCGATCCGGAGTATCCCACCGATCTGAGCGCACAGGGACAGAGAAAAGACAACAGAAACCTCATAGATGAGTGGCTGAGCATGAAGGAGGGAAAGGTAAGGAAAACCAGAAAAGCATTAATGTGAATTTTTCCTTTCCATTTAACAAGAAAGAAACACAGAAGGCAGAATGTGATTAAATGGCGAAAATGTTTCAGAAGTGGAGAAAACGACTGCGTTTTGATCAAGAATCATGAAGACAAACATGCATTTTCTTTAGAATAATGTGCATTCACCATGAGACCACGAGACCAGGATCATGAATTAAGAAAGCAAATATTCTGATATCTTAAAGAATGCAGAAAACAGATTTTAGCTGTTTCATGTTTACACGCAATATTTCTCATAAATGTGTAGGTTGCAAGATACGTGTGGAACAAGACAGAATTTGATGCCGTGGATCCTGCAAAAACAGATTATCTGATGGGTGAGAGACATTTATTCAGTTAAAAACAAAAGATCTCAAAGGATTTGAGCACATGCACATAGTGTTATTTGTATGATTCATGTAATATTACAGCTTTAATTAATATTTTAAATTAACCTTTATATATTTTCATTTTGATTTTAGCCTAATATTTAGTAATTTTGTTATTTATTTTATATTTTAAATATTAATATTTAGGTTTAATTTATTTTAATATTCATTTTAGTTCCGTTTTTTATTTCCAGTTACCAAGACAACATTTTTAATTTTGGTATATTTTGTTTTTCAGGTAATATTACTTTATTTTATTTATATAGTAATATTTATAATATCTATTACATTATTTTTATTTTATTTAATCTTTATTTTCAGTTAAAATAACCTTAACTCCATCCCTAACAACTGAAATATTTTTTTAAATAATGTACTGTATTTTTAATATTTATAATATGTATTACATTTATTTTAATTATTTAATTTCATTTTTATTTCCATAAAAATAACTCTAACGGCAACCCCAACAATGAACATGTTTTAATCATTTTGTTGTATTTTTAGTTTTTATATGAATAATATTATTAGATTACATACTGCTATTTTATTTAATCTTTCAGTTAAAAGTTTCCTAACTCGAACCCAAGCAATTAAGATGATTTTAACAATTTTGCTTTTTTTTATTTCTTTTTTGTATTGTATTTATTTTTTTATTTATTTTAAAATAACCCCAACTTCAACCCCAATAATTCAAATGTTTTAAATCATTTTATTTTTATTTATTTGCAATAATTACAATATTTATATATATATTTTTAATTATATTTTATTAAAAATGTGTAATTTATTTTTATTTAATGTTTATTTTTAACTAAAATAAAACCCTAACTACAATCCTAACTATTACAATGTATTTAATAATTTATTTTTAATATTACATTGATTTTTATTTATTTCAGTTAAAATAACCCTAACTCTAACCCTAACAGTTAATAATTTATTATTTTATTAATTTTGGTGTATTTTTATTTTTTTATCTGAATAATATTACTACATTTATTTTTATTTTTATCTTTCAGTTAAAATCCTCCTAACTCTAATCCTAGCAATTAAAATGTTTTTGACAATTTTACTTAATTGTTTAATATTTACAGTATTTATTATATTTATTGTATTTAATATTTATTTGCAATTAAAATAACCCTTACTTTAGGCTCAGGTTCAGCTAAAGAAACTAATAGTTTTCATGCTGCATTGAGTTTCACAGTCTTGATTTTTTTTTTTTTTACCAAATAAAAATTGGTAAATGCTGTCTCTCTAGCTCTCTTTGAACCGGGTGATCTTCGATTTGATGTGGAGCGAGACCCCAGCATGGATCCCTCCATCTCAGAAACCACAGAGAAAGCCATTCAGATCCTGAAGAAAAATCCCAACGGATTCTTCCTGCTGGTGGAAGGTAATCAATTTACAAACAAACCAATTAATTCCTGATCCGTCCATCCGCAAATCCATTCACAAATCAATCAGAATGTATGAATAAACAGGTGCAGTAGTTCAGCATCACTGTCAGATGAATTCAACTCTTTAAAATTGAAATCTCCCACATTCTTGATCCGATTTGATCAAATTTGCATCCATTCACAGGTGGTCGTATCGATCAGGGACATCACGACAGTCGAGCGTCCATGGCGCTGCACGAGGCGGTTGCCCTCGACGACGCTGTCGCCCGTGGACTGGCGCTGACCAATGAGGAGGAGACTCTGACGATCGTCACGGCTGACCACTCCCACGCCTTCACCTTCAACGGCTACCCGTTCAGAGGGAACAGCATTCTGGGTACGTTTTTGTTCGCGTATTCGTAACGAAAATATTCCAAAATAAAAAATGGAAGCAGCGTTTTTAACTTTTCTTACAATACAGTTGAGGTCAAAAGTTTACATCCCCCTTTCAGAATCTGCAAAATGTTCATTATTTTACCAAAATAAGAGTATTATTATATAATAAGAGTAAAATAAGATGTTTCACATAAAAGACATTTACATATAGTCCACAAGAGAAGATAATAGTTGAATTTAACTACTAACTACTAACACTTCAGTGTGAGTTTGTGAATCATTTGATTCAGATCGGGACTTCACAGCACGTTCACAGCATGAATCATTTGATTGGAACTTCGCGAATTGATTCAGATTGAGACTTCGGAGCAGGTTTTGAACCTTTTGATTAAGATCGGAATTTCAAAGCACAAATAGTAAATCATTTGACCAGAACTTTGCATATCATGAATCATTTGACTCAAATCGGTACTTCAGAGCGGGTTCACGAATCAGTTGATTCAGATCGGGACTTCGGAGCGGGTTCACAAATCAGTTGATCAGAACTTCACATATTGTGAATCATTTGATTCAGATCACAACTTCGAAGCGGGTTCACGAATCAGTTGATTCAGGTCGGAACTTTGGCAGTGGGTTTCACGAATCATTTGATTGGAACACCACGTATTGCGAATTTCATAGCATAAATAGTAAATCATTTGATCAGAACTTTGCATATCATGAATCATTTGATTCAAATCAGGACTTCAGAGCGGGTTCACGAATCAGTTGATTCAGATTGAAACTTCAGAGCGGGTTTGTGAATCTTTTGATTCAGATTGGAATTTCAAAGTATGAATCGCAAATCATTTTATCAGAACTTTGCGTATCACGAATCATTTGATTCAGATCGGAACTCTGGAGCGGGTTCACGAATCAGCTGATTCAGATCGGGACTTCGGAGCGGGTTCATGAATCATTTGATCAGAACTTCGCATATTGTGAATCATTTGATTCAGATCAGAACTTCGGAGTGGGTTCACGAATCAGTTGATTCAGATCGGAACTTTGGAAGTGGGTTTCACAAATCATTTGATCGGAATGCCACGTATCCCAAATCATTTGATTCAGATTCGGGACTTCAGAGCAGGTTCGAAAATCTTTTGATTCAGATCGGAATTTCGAAGGGCGAATAACAAATCATTTTATCAGAACTTCGCATATCGCAAATCAGTTGATTCAGATCGTGACTTCGGAGCAGGTTCACGAATCAGTTGATCAGAACTTCACATATCGTGAATCATTTGATTCAGATCAGAACTTCGAAGGGGGTTCACGAATCAGTTGATTCAGGTCGGAACTTTGGCAGTGGGTTTCACGAATCATTTGATTGGAACGCCACGCATTGCAAATCATTTGATTCAGATCAGGACTTTGGAGCATGTTGATGAATCATTTGATTGGAACTTTGCGTATCACAAATCATTTGATTCAGATTGAAACTTCAGAGCAGATTTGTGAATCTTTTGATTCAGATTGGAATTTCAAAGTACAAATCGCGAATCATTTTATCAGAACTTCGCATATCATGAATCATTTGATTCAGATTGGAACTCTGGAGCGGGTTCAAGAATCAGTTGATTCAGATCGGGACTTCGGAGTGGGTTCATGAATCATTTGATAAAAATTTCGCATATTGTGAATCATTTGATTCAGATCAGAACTTCAGAGCAGGTTCGTAAATCTTTTGATTCAGATCGGAATTTCGAAGGGCGAATAACAAATCATTTGATCGGAACTTCGCATATCGCTGATCATTTGATTCAGATTGGGCCTTTCGGAGAGGGTTTGTGAACCTTTTGATTAAGATCGGAATTTCAAAGCACAAACTGCGAATCATTTGATTCAGATCGGGACTTCAGACCGGGTTCACAAATCAAATGATTCAGGTCGCAACTTTGGCAGTGGGCTTCACGAATTATTTGATCTGAACGCCACTTATCACAAATCATTTCATTCAGATTGAGACTTCGGAGCAGGTTGGGAATCTTTTGATTAAGATTGGAATTTTGAAGTGCTAATCATTTGTTCAGAACTTCACGTATCACGAATCATTTGATTCAGATTGAGACTTCGGAGCAGGTTCATGAATCTTTTGATTCAGATCGGAATTTCAAAGCATCAGATCATTTGATCGGAACTTTACGTATCACAAATCATTTAATTCAGATCGAGACTTTGAAGCGGGTTTGTGAATCTTTTGATTATGTACACTTCTGAACGGGGTCATTTTTATAAATTCAGCTATTATTTTTTCTTATGGACTATATGTAAACATCTTTTATGTCAAATATTCTATTCAGGTCAGTACTAACTAAACAATAACATGCATTTTGTATGATCCTTCTTATTTTGGTAAAATATTTATCATTTTGCAGATTCTGAAAGGGGGATGTAAACTTTTGACCTCAACTGTAGCTAGTTTATATCTCAATACTGATTTTATTCTAATAATATTCATCTCTGTTGTTTTCAGGAAAGTCTCCACTCTTTGCCACGGACCTCTTACCCTACACAACTCTGATGTACGGAAACGGACCGGGACACAAAATCACAGACAACAAGCGTCCAGACATCCGTGACGTCGACACCAGTAAGAAGCTCATATTTCATCGCTTATATTATGATATTATGTGGCGTTTATTCTCATCCTCTCTCTCTCAGCCGCTGACGACTACGTTCAGCAATCGGCCGTCCCTCTGGATTCCGAGACTCACGGAGGCGAGGACGTGGCGCTGTTTGCCCGCGGCCCCATGGCTCATCTCTTCCAGGGCGTTTACGAGCAGAACTACATCGCACACGCCATGGCATACGCGTCCTGCGTCGGCACCAATCAGGAACACTGTGCTGCCACTGCTCCACCTGAAAAGATTCCTTTCACATCCACTGACGTGGGAGGCTCCGCCCCCGACACGCCCCTTTGCACTATGATGACACTGATGCTGAGCGTATTGATGAGCGTTTTACTGCACTGATATTCAGCAATCAATCATAATTTGAGCATAAATCAAGCCTTCAGTCAAGAAAACCCTTAAATTATAATATTTTGGGAGTCTAAACAGAAAGAGAACATGAAATGGCAAATGCAATGCATCTTTTTTCTTTTGCATTACTGTTAAAATGATCTTTAAGCAGAAATGACAGTCTTTCTCCTCCACTGGAAACAGATGTACATATTTTTGTCTATTAAAATGCTTTTTTAGCATGAGATTGTCCCATGTATGTTAATAATACAAATTATCTAACACCGAATAAAGTTGTAACCAAACATTCTCCAGCAACTACTAATGTCCCTGGCAATTTTATTTAAGCAATGAAATATATGTGTATGTAATGAAATAGGTCACACCAGTGATATTATCTGAGAAGTGAACATATGATGTAGCTGAAGTGCACAATTCAGTTGAGTAATAAAGTTTGCCCTCTTTAACTTTGTTGTTCTGCTGTTTGTGTTCATCTGCTGCTCCCATTTGCTCTTTTTACATTGACTTTCACTCTGTATAGACTAATACAATCACATACAATAATAATTTCTCAAATATTTATTACAAAATATACTTCAAATCGCGTGTCGCAAATCATTTGATTCGGATCGGGACTTCGGAGCGGGTTCGTGAATAATTTAATTCGGATCGTAATTTCGGAGCGCGAATCATTGATTCAGATCAGGAACTTGGTTCGTGATTCATATGATTGGAACTTTGTGTATCGCGAATCATTTGAATTAGATCAGAACTTCGGAGCGCGAATAGCGAATCATTTTATTTAGATCGGATCTTCGGAGCGCAATTGCAAATCATTTGATTCAGATCGGGCCTTCAGAGCAGGTTCACGATTCAATCGATCGGAACCTTACGTTGGGACGTCCATAGGAACTTTGGATCGCGAATCAGAAAAAAGAAAGTAAGTACACAAATACAAATCCATTAAGAAAATTAACCATTGTAACTGTGTATTAACCATGTTTTTTTTATTTTTATTTATTTATTTTTTTTTTATTTTGTATAACAACACAAATAGATTTTGTTTGACCACAAATAGAAAAATTATTAATTTGTGGTTTCCATGGTTTAACTATAGTAACCATGTTTGTCTTTTTTAAAAATATATGGTTTATTTTGTGTGTTTTCTTTCCAGGTTAACAAAAAAAGTTTTTCAAAATGATAAACCTCACATTTCAGGCCTTTATTTATATTTATTTATTTTTTCAGATGGAAACTTCAGAGCGCGAATCACGAATCATTTGATTCAGATCGGAACTTCGGAGCGGGTTCGCGAGTCATTTGATCGGAACTTCGGAGCGCGAATCGTGAATCATTTGATTCAGATCAGAACTTCGGAGCGCGAATCGCGAATCATTTTATTCAGATTAGAACTTCGGAGCGCGAATCGTGAATCATTTGATTCAGATCAGAACTTCGGAGCGCGAATCGCGAATCATTTTATTCAGATTAGGACCTCGGAGCGGGTTTCGTGAATCATTTGATTCAGATCAGAACTTCGGAGCGCGAATCGCGAATCATTTTATTCAGATCGGGACCTCGGAGCGGGTTTGCGAGTCATTTGATCGGAACCGATCGCGTATCGCGAATCATTTGATTGAGATCTGAACTTCGGAACGCGAATCATGAATCATTTGATTCAGATTGTGACTTCGGAGTGGGTTCGCGAGTCATTTGATCGAAACGTTGCTTATCGCGAATCATTTAATTTATATAGGAACTCTGGAGTGGGTTTGTGAATCATTTGATTTAGATCTGGAATTCGGAGTTGGATCGCAAATCATTTGATTCAGTTAGGTACTTCGGAGTGGGTTCGCGAATCATTTGATTTTGGAGATGGATCGCGAATCATTTGATTCAGATCGGGAATTAGTGTTTGTTCGCAAATCAGTTTGGAGAGCGAATCATTTGATTCAGTTAGGTACTTCGGAGTGGGTTCGCGAATCATTTGATTTTGGAGATGGATTGCGAATCATTTGATTCAGATCGGGACCTCAGAGTAGGTTCGCGAGTCATTTGATCAGAATTTCGCATATCGCGAATCATTTAATTTATACAGGAACTGATTGGGTGTGCGAATCATTTGATTCAGATCAGGACTTCGGAGCGGGTTCGCGAATCTTTTTTTCTGATTTCTTTTTTATAAAACAGTAGAAAACATCAAGGAAGTACAGTTATAAAAACAAAACAAAGAAAAAGAAAGAAAATACACAAAATTACATTTTTGTGGTATTTGTCGTTTCAGATCAGAAAAACAAACCAGACAAGCGTGAACATCCGTATGTCATTCCCTGCACTTCCTGTTCGATCTCCGTACTGATCGGTGTGGCTAATTAAAGAGAGAGGTGGAGGCGGAGCACATCTGATGTCATTATCACACACACACACGTTCATAAATAATAAATCACACCCAAAGATGGTTATTTTTAGCAGCGCGTGAGTCATTAATGTAACTGTTAGAACATCTGCTGTGTCTCATCAAACCTGAGAGAGTCTTATATACGCGCGTTACGATGCAAAGGTGCATTTGCACGCATTTGTTACACCTGTCGACAAATTGAAGAGAGAAAAAAGACAAATCCCCATGGTTTACTCACACTCTCTTCACATAACTTCCATTTAGGCTCCAGTTATGATGCATCCTGATAAGGTGATATAAGTCAGGCCTGTGTAGTCAAAGCGACATCTTTTCTTCTGTATCTGTACAGGTAGATGAAGAGCTTGTGTTGACCTACAGGTGGCGCTGTAACACTGCACACTACTGCACTGCAGGACACACAGAGAAACGCAACAGTGTGCAGAGAGTTGAGAGAGAACATGCTGAAAGCATCAAAGAGAATAAAAGCGTGTAATCATTAAAAAGTGTCTCTTCTGCTGCTCTGAGTGAAAATGTTGATGCAGATTTTCTCTGCTGTATATTTGTTTTTCATACAGTAAAAACCTCACAGATCTGCAGAATGCGAGTCACGTGGTTTTTGAGTGAAAACGGGTCCGTGTTTCATATAATCCCAAAATCAAAAAAGCATTATATATATTAAATTTATTTTTTATAATTTATGTATTTTTATTTGTGACAATTTATCCATGAGTTCTTACCATAACACACCTCATAATATTAGGAAATGTGACCAATATATAATTGTTTTTATTGCATTGCAGTAATTTTTATTTATTTATTTATTTATTTTTGCGTTGCATTTTTTTATGGCCTAAACTTTTTTCTTTCTTTCTTTTTTTTATTTTTTTATTTTTTTATTTATTTTTTTTACCTGTGAGCAGTATTAATGGATGAGTACCAATATATAATTGTTTTGATTGCAGTGCAATAATTTTTAATGAATGAATGGATGGATGGATTAATTAATAATTAATATTATTTTCTATTTATTATTATTATTTATTTATGTTTGTTTATTTATTTATTTATTTATTCATTATTATTGCATTGCAATAATGAGAATTCTTGACCATTTTTATAGTCATTTGTTTATGGCCTAAACCTTTTTTTTTTTTAAACCTGTGAGCAGTATTAATGGATATGTACCAGTATATAATTGTTTTTAATGCATTGCAGTATTGTTTAATGAATGAATGAATGGATGGATTAATTAATTAATTAATTTATTTTCTATTTATTATTATTATTATTATTGCATTACAATAATGAGAATTCTTGACCATTTTTATGGTCATTTTTTATGGCCTAAACCTTTTTTTATTATTATTATTTTTTTAACCTGTGAGCAGTGTTAATGTATAAGTACCAATATATAATTGTTTTTATTGCATTGCACTATTTTTTAATAAATGAATGAATGAGTAAATTAATTAATTAATTATTATTATTTTCTATTTATAATAATAATAATAATAATAATAATAATAATAATAATTATTATTATTATTATTACATTGCAGTAATGAGAATTCTTGACCATTTTTATGGTAATTTTTTTATGGCCTAAACTTTGTTTTTAACCTGTAAGCTGTATCAATGAATAAGTACCAATATATAATTGTTTTTATTGCATTGCAATAATTTTTAATGAATTGATGAATGAATAGATTAATTAATTAATTAATATTATTTTCTATTTATTATTATTATTATTATTATTATTGCATTGCAATAATGAGAATTCTTGGCCATTTTTATGGTCCTTTTTTATGGCCTAAACCTTTTTTTTTTTAACCTGTGAGCAGTGTTAATGTATAAGTACCAATATATAATTGTTTTTATTGCATTGCACTATTTTTTAATAAATGAATGAATGAATGAATGAATGAATGAGTGAATTAATTAATTAATTATTATTATTTTCTATTTATAATAATAATAATAATAATAATAATTATTATTATTATTATTATTATTACATTGCAGTAATGAGAATTCTTGACCATTTTTATGGTAATTTTTTTATGGCCTAAACTTTGTTTTTAACCTGTAAGCTGTATCAATGAATAAGTACCAATATATAATTGTTTTTATTGCATTGCAGTATTTTTTAATGAATGAACGAATGAATGGATTAATTTATTAATATTTTTTTCTAATTATTATTATCATTGTTTATTTATTATATTTATTTTTATTTTTATTATTATTATTGCATTGCAATAATGAGAATTCTTGACCATTTTTATGGTCATTATTTATGGCCTAAACTTTTTTTTTAACCAGTGAGTATCAGTGGATAAGTACCAACATATAATTGTTTTTATTTTAATGAATGAATGACTGAATTAATCTATCTATCTGTCTGTCTATCTATTCACTGTGTGTGTTTGTAACTGAGACGCCGTCCTGCGAACTTTCCCTCTGTCACTGGCCTCTCAGATTTCTGGATTGGTTTCTCTGTGTTGGACCATGAGCCAAACTTCACCTGCTGCACGTCCTCGCTACTGTTTATGACGTCAGTCACCAACTTAACATGAACAGATTTTTACTCAATAACAAAAAAGTTGAAAATTTAAATATTTTAAAAATCTATTTTAGGCAAGAACCAAGGAACGTGCTCAAACTAAGTGCTCTTTTCCAAAAGTAAGAAAACATTTTTTTCCCCCTGGATTTTTAAATGACTTTGCTGGAAGTTGATGCCAAAATAGGCTTCTGATGGGAGGTAGATTTACAAGGTTTGTTGAGCGTCTAAATCTTATCAGGCCTGAAATGGTTGAACATGCTGATTACAGCTTGTGACCAGATAAAATGTACAGGACAGTAGCTACGTTTACATGCAACCCAATTATCTGTTAGTAATTAGATTAATGGCTCAATTGGACTGAAAAGCCTTATATAAACACCACAAACGATACGTTTTTGTGTGATCTGATTTAAATTAAGAATGGACTGAAAGGTGAGATGTAAAACTGAGACAAAACGATCGATAAGAAAAAATTAAACATGTAAACAATCAAATCTGACGACTTTCTAAATTGAAATCACAAATACCTTGCGTGCAGTAACTGATTACATGTAATCTGGATAATCAGAAGTACTTGTAATTAGATTAAATTACATTTTAAAATACTTGTAATCAAACTACTTTTGTATGGATTACATGATTACATATTATTTACACAATAGCAATAAATTATTTATAATTTATTCATTCTCCCTAATTCCTCTTTTTCATGATATGAACAATGTTGCTTATATACATTCAAAAATTCACCAACTTTTGCCATCTGATCCTCTTATATCCTCTTTTATATCCTTGAAGTACCCTTGAGAGTTTGAAAAAAAGTATTTTAATAATTAAATATCATATTTGCATGTTCATTGGTTCCCTGACGTTGGTTAATGTTCACATGACATGCAAGTAAACAAATACAATATTTATTTTTTTTTAGAAAGCTTTTTATTTATTTACTTTTATTTAAAAAAAAATATGATTTATTTTAATGTAACACTTAAAAAATATATTTAATTAATTATTAGCTATTTAATTATTAACACTTTATGTTATTAATAACAATAAATGTAATACATGAAGAATTCTTGTGCAAAAACAGATAACTCTGTTTTTAACAATTTTTAAAAATTATGTTTTTTCATTGTGCATTTCAATTCATCTCAATCAAATTGCATTTGATTAAGTAAAAATAACTAAAATACTACAGCTAACTAACAATAAAACAATAAAAACATGAAAACAATAAAAACGTGATTTTTGAAAATAATTTAAAAAACATTTGTTTTTGCAAATAAACTCTTCATATTTTCTTACTCGTATTTTTGTCAATATGGTTCAAGATTATTCTGTTTAAATAACTGTGATAAACAAGTTAGGTCAAAGTAATCTAAAAGTACTCTGATTATTTTACCTAAAATGTGTAATGTAATGGATTACGTTACTGATTACAATTTTTGTCATGTAATTTGGAATCAGTAACGGATTACAATTTGTAATCTACTCAGTTCTGCTTACGCGCATGCGCATGTTTACACTTCGCGTCTTACCGATCCTGCCTGTTTATTTACGCCATACCGGTCACTGGAAAAAAGCCCGAAATATTCAATACAGAGATGCTGTTCTGACATGTCCCCTTTCTTTTTAGATATTTTTTTAAAGCAAAAAGAACGATTATACTCAGCTGCGGTGTTTTCTCACTTTAAACGCGGCGTCTGCGCAACTGCGCTGAAGTTTTGTTCAGTTCTAATGCGCATGTAAACAAATCTGTGGATCATACTGCAGACATTAGTGCGCATAATATAAACTTTCAAGATCTGAAACTGGACTGGATACATTCCCATAGACGAAAATTAGTGTTTCTGAAAACGTCTGGTTCCTCTACAAATCTAAAAGAGGATAAACATGTTTTTTAAATCAGAATTATATGATGAAAGATATTTCCCCCCACGGCATCAACATCTATAAGGGAAATCTGTGGTTTTGTACGCCCTGCGGTAAATGCAGAGATGAGGTTTATTCCCAGAGAGGCCGAACGCGTCCGTATCAAAGGGAAGAGACGAGTACGCGCTTTTATCCCGGTGTAAACAAGCCGCGCATCTGCGATCACCCCAGAGACACGAGCAAGTGTTCACAGACCAAGATGTTGCACAAGTAAGAGAATTATTGCACTCGCCTCCCCTGTGAGAGACTGAGAGATGGATTGAGGTTAAACTTGCTGACTTAAGAGAAAAATATGACTCACAAACACACAGATGTATACAGTACATGCCTAAATAGAGACATTGTTATCAGCTTCTATTGTTTAAATCTTTTTAAAAAATAAAAATATGTGAATATATTTATATATGTATGTAAATATATTTATATATTAATATAATATATTTTTTTTGCGTTGTGAAATATGTTCCTTGCTCATTTTTATTTAAATTATGTGTTAGTTCAGGTCTTATAGACAACAGTTTTTCATTTTTCATTGAATGTAACATAAGTGAATATATTTGGAAATGCATTTTAAATTGCTTTAAAATATTTAGATTTTAAAATGATAAAAAAAAGTAAAAAATATACACTACCATTAAAGATTTTTTTTTTTTTTTTTTTTAAAGAAGTCTCTTCTGCTCACCAAGCATGCATTTATTTGATCCAAAGTACAGCAAAAGCAGTAATATTGTGAAATATTTTTACTATTTAAAATAACTGCTTTTTATTTTAATATATTTTAAAATAGAATTTATTCCTATGATCAAAAAAATGCTGATTTGCTGCTCAAGAAACATTTATTATTATTATTATTATTATAATTATTATTATCAATATTTTAAACAGTTGAGTACATTTCGGGATTCTTTGATGAATAGAAAGATCCAAGAAGAGCATTTATTTAAAATATCTGCATTTTATGGCAAAAGAAATATAGAAATTAATATTTTTATTTAGCAAGCATGCTTTAAATTGATCAAAAGTGATGATAAAGTCATTTATAATGTTGTATCAGAGCAAAAAATCAATATTAGAATGATTTCTGAAGGATCATGTGACACTGAAGACGCTGAAATGATGCTAAAATGCAGTTTTGAAATCACAGGAATAAATTATATTTTAAAATATATTTAAATAGAAACCAGTTATTTTAAATAGTCAAACTTTTTCGTACTTTAAATCAAATAAATACAGGCTTGGTGAGCCGAAAAAACTTATTTAAAAAAAAAACAACTGTTCAAGAACGTTTGACTGGTATTGTATTTACATAAATATAGTTTGAGACATATTTTAGAATTTTTTTTTTTGATTTTCTATTCTATTTCACTGGAGTTTTTTCCCAGATTTAATTACTGGAGACACTTTAATTAAAAAAAGGTAAGTTTTGTTACATTTACCTCGCTTTAGGAGGTAAAAACTGTGGTTAAACACGCTTTTATTTCTTGCTCATGCAGCCTCACGGTCCATCAAGATGTTGTGGGCGGGGTCAGCGGAGGATCTGTCCAATCAGAGCTCTTTGCGCATCCTGTGGCTCGCATATAAAGCTCGTTTCCGCATGTGATGCTCAGCCTTCAGTGCCTCCAGCTCCAGGAGAGAGAAAGAGCGGAGCCGTTCGTTCACGGAGGTTCCTACCGGTGTGTGTTTGGACTTGACGGCGGTGTGAACGGAACCGAGCCGCAGGAGACGCCAATGCGCGAGAACTGGAGGAGAGAAACGCTGTCCACCCGCCCCGCGTCATCTAGAGGTGAGATTCACTAGACAACTGTATATATATAATATACATCATGTGTTATAATATAATTAAACCTTCAATTTTAATATGCAAAATAGCTTAGTCTGTGTCAAGGGCAATTTAGCCTGCAGCTTATTTGTTCCGAAAACAGCTGGTTTGGTCTTTTAATGTGTGGTGAACAGCTGTTTTAGTCTGTACACGTTTGAATAACAACAGTTTAATATGCATATATCAGGAATAACAGTTTAGTTCAGGAGAGCAGATGTTTAATAACCCATATCTGTGTTTGAAGAACTGCAGTCTGTTGTAGAAAAGCATTTTAGTCTGCGTTTTTAGAAAACCTACAGTTTAGTCTTTGTGTTTGAGAGAGAATCAGTTTAGTTTAAGAACAGTTGGTTTAGTCCTTATATCTGTATATGTGGTGAACAGCAGTCTTAGCATTTGGGAGAAAAACTGGTTTTAATTTATGTGTCTGGAAGAAAACAGTTTAGTCTGTGTATGTTTAAGCACATTCGTTTAGTTTGTTTTTTAACTGGAGAACAGCTTTTTTAGTCCATATGTGTCTGGAAGAAAGGCAGTTTATTCTGTTTGTTGCCAACAGCAGTCCACAGACTGTAGTGTTTGCATTTGGGAGAAAAGCTGGTTTCGTTTATATTTGTCTGGAAGAGCAACAGTTCTGGAGAACAGCTTTAGTCTGTACGTGTTTGGGATAATAAGTCAGGTTTAGTCTGTATGTTAGTGTTGAGTCCATATTTGTGTGGAGAACAACGTATTCTGTTTGCATTTGGGAGAAATGCTGGTTTAGTCTGTATGTTTGAGTGCATTATTTTTTATTATTATTATGTTTTTTAAACTGTCGGTTTAGTCTGTATGTATAGGAAAAAAGGCAGTTTTTGTTATAAAGGCGGTTTATAATCTGTATATTTTAGCATGTTTGCGTGTGCTGAAATGTGGTTTAGTCCATATATGTGTGGAGAACAGCAGTTTAACCTTTTGGAGAAATGCTATAGTTTGCATATGTTTAAGGGTATTAGTTTAGTTTAAAAATTTAGTTTAAACTAAATTAGTTTATTTTTTTAATTATTTTATTTAGTCTGTATACATTTGAGGGTCTTTTGTGTAACCAGTTTAGTTGTGTGTTTATTTTTTTCCAAATAGAGAATACTTGCGGTTTTGTCTATATATGTGTGGCCAAAAACATATATATGTGTCTGTGTATGTGTCGTCTTCGCATTTGTGAGAAAAGTAGGTTTCGTTCATACAGTATGTGTCTAGAAGAACAACAGTATAGTCTGTTTGGATTTGGGAAAATGGTAGTTTAGTCCGTAGGTGTTTGGGAAAAGCTCAGTTTAGTTTGTCCTACACTGTAAAAAATAAAAAACAATTTGTTGAGTCAGCTTAAAATAATTTGTTACCCTGCTGCCTTAAAATTTTAAGTTCAGTCAACTCAAATAAGTTTAGTCAACTTGAAATGTTAAGTTGTACTAAATAACAACTTAGATATTTGTGTTTGCTAAACTTAACAGATGGGTAAGTAACCCAGCTGCCTTAAAATTTTAAGTTGATTCAAATCAAATATCTAAGTTGTCACTTAGTATAACTTAACATTTCAAGTTGAATAAACTTTTTTTTTTGAGTTGACTGAACTTAAAATTTTAAGGCAGCCAGGTTACAAATTATTTTAAGTTGACTCAACAAATTGTTTTTTACAGTGTAGTTAGTCTTTGTTTGAAAAATCTGTGGCAAACGGCGTTTTTGTTTTAGTGTGTTTGTTTGCAGTAATGTAGTATAGACCATATTTATGAACAAGAACAAGAGTTTAGTCTGTTTTTGTAATCTGGAGAACTTGGTTAAGTCTGTAGGGGGGTTTAATCTGCATATCTGTGGTGAACAATCATTTTTAGAGCATTTGTGATTGCAAAAATTGTGTTTTAGTCCATGTATGTGTGGAAATCCATTTGCATGTGGGGGAAATGTTGTTTGAAAGCATTAGTTTAGTTGGTGTTTTTTAACTGGAAAACAGTTGGTTCAGTTCGTATTTAAATAAAAGAGAGGCAGGTTTTTGGAGAAAGTTGGTTTATTTCAAATATTTGGACCAGGCAATACTTTTTAGAGTGTTTGTAGTACCATAGTTTAGTCTGTATATGGGTAGAAAACAACACTTTAATCCATTTGCATTTGGGAGAAACACTGGTTTAGTCTGTATGTGTTGGAGAGCATCAGTTTAGTTGGTATTTTAACTGGAGAACAGTTGGTTTAGTCCATATTTTAGTGGAAGAAAGGCAGTTTAGTTCCATATATTTGAACCAAACAATATTTTTTCTTCAGTGCATTTGTGTTTGGAAAAAACATACTTTATTCCATATATGGGTGGCAAACAACCGTTAAAACCATTTGCATTTGGGGAAAATGCAGGTTTAGTTTATATTTGTTTGAGAGTGTCAGTTTAGTTGGTATTTTAACTGGAGAACAGTTGGTTTGGTCCATATTGATATAGAGGAAATGCAGTTCTGGGAGCAAAAAAATAGTTTTTAGTGAGTTTGTGTTTGACAAAACATAGTTTAGTTCGTATATGGGTGGAAAACAACATTTTAAACCATTTGCAATTGGGATGAATCAGTTTAATTGTTTTTTTTTAGCTGGAAAACGGTTGGTTTATTCCATATTTATATGTAAGAAAGGCAGTTTAGTCTGTATGTTTGGACCAAACAATAGTTTTTAGTGCGTTTGTGTTTGGAAAAACCATAGTTTATTCACTATATGGGTAGCAAACAACCATTTGCATTTGGGGAAAATGCAGTTTTAGTTCATATTTGTTTGAGAGTGTCAGTTTAATTGGTATTTTAACTGGAAAACAATTGGTTTGGACCATATTTGTATAGAAGAAAGGCAGTTTTTGGGAGACAGGTGGTTTAGTTTTAGTGTGTTTGTGTTTAAAGAACCATAGTTTAGTCCATATATGGGTGAAAATCAACATTTTAAACTATTTGCATTTGGGATAAACACTCCATATATGATTAAGAGTGGTGGTTCATTTGTTTTTAACTGGAGAACAGTTGGTTTAGTCCGTATTTTAGTGGAAGAAAGGCAGTTTAGTCAGTATATTTGGACCAAACAATAGTTTTTAGTGCATTAATGTTTGAAAAACCCTACTTTAGTCCATATATGTGTGGAAAACAACAATTTAAACCATTTGCATTTGGAGGAAATGCAGGTTTAGTTCATATTTATTTGAGAGTGTCAGTTTAGTTGGTATTTTAACTGGAAAACAGTTGG
Organism: Labeo rohita; assembly: GCF_022985175.1. Lineage (NCBI taxonomy): Eukaryota > Metazoa > Chordata > Actinopteri > Cypriniformes > Cyprinidae > Labeo > Labeo rohita. The sequence goes on from NC_066883.1 coordinate 37,594,070, forward strand.
TTTGGACCATATTTATATAGAAGAAAGGCAGTTTTTGGGAGAAAGGACAAATGTTGTTGAAAACAACATTTTAAACCATATGCATTTGGGATTAACACTCCTTATATGAATGAGAGTGTTGGTTTATTTACTTTTTTAACTGGAGAAAGGTTAGTTTAATCCATATGTATGGAAGAAAGGCAGTTTAGTCCAAATATGTGGACCAAAAAATATTTTTCTGATTTGTTTGTGTTTGAAAAAACCCTAGTTTAATCCATATATGTGTTTGGAAAACAACAATTTAAACCATTTGCATTTGGGGAAAATGCAGGTTTAGTTCATATTTGTGAACTGAGAGTGTCAGTTAATTGGTATTTTAACTGGAAAACAGTTGGTTTGGTCCATATTTGTACAGAAGAAAGGCAAAAAAATGGTTCAGTCCAAATATTTGAACCAAACAATAGTTTTTAGCGTGTTTGTGTTTGAAAAAAACATAGTTTAGTCAATGTATGGGTGGAAAACCAGTTTAATGCATTTGCGTTTAGGAGAAATGCTGGTTTAGTCTGTATATGTTTGAGAGCGTCAATTTAATTGGTTTTTCAACTGAGGCACTGTTACTTTAGTCCATATTTATATAAAAGAAAGGCCGTTTCTGGGGAGAAAAATGGTTTAGTTTAAATATTTGTTTGTGTTTATGTTTGAAGAACCATAATTTAGTCCGTATATGTGTGGAAAACAACATTTTAAACCATTTACATTTGGGATAAACACTCCATATATGAATAAGAGTGTCAGTTTATGTGTTTTTAACTGGAGAATAATTGGTTTTGTCCATATTTATATGGAAGAAAGGCAGTGTAGTCCATATATTTGGACCAAACAATAGTTTTTTGTGCATTAATGTTTGAAAAAACATACTTTAGTCCATATATGTGTGCAAAACAACAATTTAAACCATTTGCATTTGGGATAAACACTCCATATATGATTAAGAGTGTCAGTTTAGTCTGGTTTAGTCCGTATTAACAACAGTCTAGTCTTTGCATTTGGGAGAAAAGCTGGTTTTGTTTATGTTTACATGTGGAGAAACGCTGGTTTACTCTGTATATTTGTGGCAAACACCTGTTTTTAGCGCGTTTGTGTTTGCAGAAATGTAATCTAGTTGCATGTTTTAGTCCGTACGTGTTTGTGAGAACAGCATCCAGCTGGTTTTCCTCCAGCGCAGGAGTGTAGTAGTGAAACTAGCGCACACGGGATGTTTATGAGAACAGCAGGAGAGGAAGAGAGATGGAGAGAAGGCTACGCAAGCGCTTCTGCCGTCTCTTAGCATACATGCGTCTTAACTCGGTTCATGGTTCGCGTTTGGCCACCTAATTACCCGGAGCATGGGCTGCGCCGCCTCCAGAACGCCAGTAGGTGAGAATCGCACGCTCCGTTTTCCTCCGAGCATGAAAAGCGGCTCGCAGCAGAGCGCGTACTGTACGTGAAACCCGAGTCCGACCGCAGCACACACATACTTCTGACGGAGAGGGAGAGATGTGCACAAACTGCAGGCTTTTTCTGGCTTGTGAGTGCATGGCATCGCAGTGCTTTTCAATGATCAGGGCAGATTTGCACGCTTCAGTGACACTGACAGGTCGTTCTGCATGCATCTGCATTAACCCTGCTTCAGCGCTCGTTCATCACATGCTGAATCCTCGGGTCGGGTTACGCTGCGCTCGATGTACGTGCGATGCAGGCGATGCAGTCATGCTGCATGTACAGTACGCAGTGAACAGCAGCTCTCGTGTGTTTCGCCCTTGTCCCTGTCTTCATTTACAGCATGTCAATGACAATTACAGCTGTTTCATCCCGTGACTGTATGAGGGTGTTTCTTCATCTATGGACGTCAACAAAAGAGCTTTTTATTACATTTACGAAGGTCACATTAAAAGTTATTTGTAAACTTTTACAATGCATTGCTACTTTTGAAATGCAAATGCATTTTTTTAATTTCTTGATTGATTGATTTATTATTATTATTTTAAATATCTTCTCCCAGATTAAGGCTTTCAATTATGAAAAATTAATCTTAAAATTAATTATAAACATTTTGGGACTATGACAGAGCAAATCATTTTAAAGCTTGGGTTACAAAATATTTATTTATTTATTTATTTTAATTAATCTGTATTAATGTTGGTATTTCTCCCTCAAAGCAAAGTGTATGAAGCCTTTATTATTATTATTATTATACATGATTCTTTTAAGTAATAAAAATACAACTTATTATTTGTTCAATAATTGAACATTATTGAACAAAAATAATGTTTTTTGTTCAATAATGTTCAATTATTGAACAAAAATAATAATAATAATAATAAATAATTGTTTAATTAATTATATATAAAATATATATAAATTAATTTATTATTATTATTATTATTATTATTATTACATTTTTTTATTATTAATATTATTATTAGTAGTAGTATTCTTGTATTATATTTCATTTAATAAAAATACAACTTATATATAATATATAATACATAATTAATTACTTGTAAATTTATATACATATATATATATATATATATATATACACATAATTAATTATTGTTTTTATTATTATTTTTAGTAATATTATTAACAACTGATTACAACTGATTATTTTTAGTTCACATTAGCCCAGATCAATTAAATAATAATATAATAATAATTACATATATATATATATATATATATATATATATATATTTATTATTATTACTTTTTTATTATTAATACTATTAGTAGTAGTAGTAGTAGTAGTAATATTCTTTTATTATATTTTATTTAATAAAAATACAACTTGTTAATTTTAGTTCACATTAGCTCAGATCAATTAAAAAAATGTTATATATATATATATATATATGTGTATATATATATATATATATATATATATATATATATATAAATTAATTAATTAATTATTATTATTATTGTTATTATTATTACTTTTTTATTATTAATACTATTAGTAGTAGTAGTAGTAGTAGTAGTATTCTTTTATTATATTTTATTTAATAAAAATACAACTTGTTAATTTTAGTTCACATTAGCTCAGATCAATTAAAAACAAAATGTTATATATATGTATATATGTATATATATATATATATATATGTATGTGTATATATATATATATATATATATATAATATGTATATATGTATGTGTGTGTATTAGTAAATGTTTAATATTATTATTATTATTATTATTATTAATTATTTATTGTTTTTCAATAACTTCAATATTTATTTTAATGATTTATGTTAAATGATATATATCAAAAACAAATTTTAATAATGTATTAGTAAATGTTTAAAGGTTAATAAATGCTTTAGAAGTAATTTTCATTATTAGTGTAGTTAACCTGTTAAATTTACTGTAAAATGTTACCAAAATATCAATGCATAATTTCCAATAAAGTTGTAATTTTGTCAAATTAAGTAATAATTGAGATAATAAGTTAGTGTAGTTGTGTGTATTTCAGATGCTTCAATGTTTAAGATGTTTAAAATCTCATTGCAAATGTAAATGTAATTTTAAATGTAAATTCAACATGACATTTGTATTGAAAATGATTTTGTTTTTGTGTGCATGATGTTACTCTTTCTAAAATTTCAAAAGGGAACAAGATCAGAAGAGTCCATATTTGTAGAGACGCCCGTATACATCCTACAACACGTGATCTGGACCATCTTGACATTGACGTTCATTTATTTTGAGCGCGTCTGTCCGTCATCATCAACGTCCAGCTCTTTCCTCGTGTTCTGTACACGAAGTGAGTTCGGAAAAAACTAAATCCAACGCCTTTCCACTCTGAGAGTCACGAACAAATGACCTCAGATTTATTTTCACCACGCAAATCGTTTTTTAATCTGCTGCTGTAATTATTAATGACGTATCAGGATACCGGAGCCGCTCAAACCCGCACGCACCATTGCCTCTACGCCGCACGCGGAGCGCGAGGGGTGTCCTGATAATTGCCGATAAACGTGCCGGTTAAGGTTTGATCACGTTTCTTTTGTTTTGCCAGTTATCTAAAGGAAAACACTGGACTTGTAATGAAGGATGTTTATTGGCACTGATGGTGCGATGAAGAAAATCAGTGGAACGTTTCCAGGGTCTTAATGGTGGAAAATGTTCTTTAGATGGTTCAAATGCTCTTCACGCTAAGAAAAATAATGGTTCTTTTAAGAACTGATCACTGAAAAGTTCTTTGGGGAGTAAAAAATGTTTTTTTCTATTGCATCACTTCCAAAATACCCTTTTGGCTGCTTGAGTTTTAAGATTATAGCAGGATAGATTTGTTTATTCCATAAGTGGCAAGAAGTAATAGTGGGGTGATGTGTGATTATTTTTTTAACATTAAATCAAAAGATGCTTACAAATTATATTTTGAATGGAGTTATTTATTTATTTATTTATTTATTTATTTAATCATCAGTCATTGCATTTGACATTGATTCTTTTTAAAATCATAAATGAAAGTCATCCAACCTAGACAAATTTTTTTCAGAAATACATATTTTTTGATAATTACAATAAAATACATTTTTTATTACAAAAAATCTGTTGTATATTATTTTCTAATCTTTTTCTATATAAAATTTATTTTTTAACATATTAATGAAAATAATCTGACCCAGATAATTTATTTTTTAAATTATTATAATTATTTTTTTAAATAAAAAATGTTTTTTTTAATCTGTTATATTTTCTAATCTTTATCTATGTCTTCTGTATCTGTCTATATTTATTTATTTATTTATTTATTGCATGTGAATAAAAATAATATTATTATAATATTTTAATCAATAAAATATTGATCCAATATAACTAATATTATATTATTATTATTATTATTATTATTATTATTATTATATTTACATATAATAAATTATAATATTTTATATTTGTATTGTTGGTATATTTAATTGTATATAAAAATTATTTATTTATATAATATCCCATGGTAAACCTTTTTTTTTCATAAAAATTAAGATTTTTTTTTTTTAAGAATAAACTTTGATAATAAACATTGATTTAAAACATTGATTTCAGATTATTTTAGCTTTTGAATGATAATTATAATTTTTTGCTAATTATATATTTTTTTTACAATAAATACAGTAGATGATGACATGTAAATAAAAAAATAAAATAACAATAATATTATAATTTTTTAATTAATAAAATATTAGTATTATGTAATTAATAAAAAAAATAATATGAATATATTTACGTATAATAAATAATATATTTTGTTTATATTGTTGATATATTTTATATTATTTATTTATATAATCTCATAGCAATTGGATATTTTAAATTAATTTGTATAAATTTTTATTTAAGTGATCATTGTTTTTTTGTTTTTTATTTTATGTATATATATATATATTTTTTTTTTAAAGAAATGAATAAAAATCATCCAACTCCGACACACACACACACACACACACACATATATATATATATATATTTTTTTTAAATAATTAGTATTATGTAATTATTAATTTGATGTTATTAATATATTAACATGGGATAAAATAATATATTTTTTTTATATTGTTGATATATATATATATATATATATATATATATACATATATATATTATTATTTTTATGATTATTATTTAATTTTTTTTATTTATAGAATATCCTATAGAAATCAGATATTTTAAAAAGAATTTTTTTTTTAAATGTTAATTATATATTTTTGATAAACACTATAGAATTTATAATGGCAATATTATTAATATTATAATATTTTAATTAATATTCTCTAATGTTAATATAATTGATATTATTTAGTTATATAATATAACATATATTATATTCACTTATGACACCTTTTGTTTTGTCATGTATCTATGAAGAATTACACTACATTTACAATAAATATCTTTATTGGCATCTGTGGTTCCTTAAGGAACCTTTAAAATCCATTTCACGAAAGGTTATAGTGAAAAGGGTTTTTAAGATTATAGCAGGTTAGTTTTGTCTCCTTGTCTTTTTTTTTTTGGTCTCAAAATTGACGTTCCAAAGCGTAAGAGTGTCAAAAGTGATCAGCTGAGATTACATCAGCTTTGACCTGCGGACGTCTGCGCTTTATAACTTGCTCCGTCGTCCCGGAGAGGACGAGGACGGGAGATGGTTTCGGTGCAGTTATCAGGACAAGGACGGAGAGTCCGCTCATAAAAGCGCTTCGGTGCCAAACGCAGAAGTCCGACGCTCCGTATCCAGAGCCGGTGAGGTCATCTCTGTCGTTTCCCAGATGGCCCGTCCGCCGGCGGCCCGCAGCGTTTCCGCGACACGGCGTGAGGCGACGGACGAGCAGATGGATTGGACGCGGTTTGCTAGAGAGGAACGGAGTGTTTGCTACTGAAGATCTCTTACTGTACTGTACGCCGTGGCTGTATTTTTCAGCTCTCGCCGCGTTTGTTGTGTTTGATTTGTTTGTGGGTCACTCAGCTAGAACTAAACGTCTGTAAAACGCTGTGGGTGAGTCGGAGAAGCTCCCTGTTGATTCACGCTGAGAAGCTGAAGTTGGAGTCCCGCTGGTGTTATTGTAGATCAGGTCGGACTCTGTTTTTAGCAACAGGTTTGTGATTCAGAGACTCAGAGACAATTTAATAGTAATAGTGGGAGTCTCATGAAAAAACATGTTCAGGTCACATTTCAGCTTAAAGCCAATAGAAAATTAGGAATTATATTGTGCATAAATAAAACGTTTTATTTAAAATATTATAATATTTTTTTATCATCAGTGGGGAAAAAATTGCAATCAACATTTTTTTTTTTTAAATACATAAGTTGTTGAGGTCAGACGATTTTTTTTTAAAGATGTAACATTTATTTTTATTATAATAATTAATAATATAAATATTATAATAAACTCTATAATAAAAATAAATAATAATAATTAATAATATAAATAATATTATAATAAATTATATAATAAAAAATAAATAATAATAATATTAATTAATAATATTAATATTAACAATAATTATTGTTGTTATTTTTATTATTATTATAAAAATAAATGTTACATTTTAGAAAATCATCTGACCTTTTTTATTAATTTATGTATTATTATTTCATTGAATTGCAAAGTGTGTTTCTTACTTGTTTATTATTTTCTAATCTCTATTTTAATGTAATTTTTCTAATGTAATTTTAATATTTATTTATATTATATTTATATTAGCAAGATATGTTAGAAAGAAAGGTGTGTTTTTTGTTTTTTTTTTTTTTAAATGAGTGTTATTTTGTTTTTGGGTAATTAAGTTTTATTTTAAATTAATTTCATATATATGAGAGACATTTTATATTTAGTATATCTTTATATTTATATTCATAATTTATTATATGACATTAATACAATACTATTAGTATTATAATGTTAATATAATATTTATTATAAAAGTTTGTTTAGTGTTTTTACTATTATTTGTTTATATAATATCCCAGTGACAATCTGATATTTTAGAATGGAAACTAAGATCTTTTTTTTAGGACCATTTTAATGTATTAAGGAAAATAATGAATAATTTAACCCAGACTATTACACTATATATTTACATTTATTTTATTTTATTTTGTGTTATTTTATTTTATTTTTTAACTGTAAATACCATGTAAAACTAAAACTTAGTTGTACATTTTTAATTTATTATTATTTATTTATATAATATCCCAGTAGCAATCTGATATTTTAGGAAGGAAACCAAGATTTTTTTTAATGACCATTTTAAATGTATCAAGGAAAATAATTAATAATTTATTAATAATTTTGATATTTTAGGAAGGAAATTTAAAATTTTATTTTATGACCATTTGTAATGTATTAAGGAAAATAATAAATAATTGAACCCAGACAATTTATTTATTTATTTATTTATGAACTGGAAATGCTGTCTAAACTTACAACTTGTAATTTTACAATTATTATTATTATTATTATTATTATTATTTATTTATGTAATATCGCAGTAGCAATCTGATTAAATGAAACATTTAACCCAGACAATTCTTTTTTTTTTTTATAATATAATATAATATAATATAATATAATATAAAATGATGTAATGTAATGTAATATAATATAATGTAATATAAAAATAATATATAATGTAATATAACATATAATATATAATGTAATATAATATAATATTATTTTTCTTTCTTTCTTTCTTTCTTTCTATTTATTGATTTATTTTTGTTATAGTGGTAAATACTACTTTTTTCTTTCTTTTTTTTTTTTTTAAACTTTATGTAAGTTTAGGTAAATACTACCTAAACTTACAACTTGGTTGTATTTTTACAATTTAAATAATAATAAATTATTGCTTATCTTTAATATAAATGTCCAAAAAACGATCTTTTTCAGAATGTTGTCTTTTTTTTTTTTCTTCACATTGAGTGTTTAATGTGATCTAAACGTGTTCTTGACACATTGCCTGACTTTCTCTCATTAGTTAATGGTGTTATTGAGAGAAACTCGCACCCCTGCTGGAGTCCAGAGCGACTGACGGACGCCGCAGGTCACACAATCACACCCTCATTAGTAAAGAGCTTTGACAACAGGTGAAACCCAAACCTCATCTAACGGAGCGTTTTAGCGGGGCCGCTGGAGAGCGGCTTTAACCTCTGACCCGTCTGCTTTAACTCTCTCCACATGTGAACCTGTTGTTGTTCTTTTCTTATGGAAGCGCCGCTCCTGTAGTCAACGTGCCGTAAATGTTGATGAACGAATGTAAACATTCCCGCTCGCGCACGCAGGAAGTGACGTCATCGCTGAAGTCGTGCTCCGTTAAGCCTCACCTGAGGGAGCGTGACATTTGAGCGCGTGCGGCCGCCTGCGGTGCGGATCCGTGTGACGTGTGAGCGAGTCGATCAGGATTACGCGTCACAGACGTCTGCTGCGTCACTTCAAATGAATGAAAAAACACAATCATGTTGAAAACTAAACTGATGCACCATCAACTGATGCACCTGATGCATCAGTCCAGTCACTCAGTTTAGAGTTTTCTTGATCTTTTCTGCATTTTTGTGTGTTGTAGACATCAAGATGGAAGTGGAAGCACTTTGTGTTTGACTGTAAAAGTTGTATAAATCCTGCATCTTGACTGCATGTTGATGCATGAGAGTTTAGAGAAACACTTCAGCTCTTCAGTCGGATGAAGCCTTTGTCCATCTCTACAGCTCTGCTGAAACTATTCATTTATAACATTAGGGAGACCAGATGATCATCATTCTTGAAAATTGATTAAATGAGTTTGAACTTGCATATGAGAAAAAATTCTACTGACCTGAAGTCAGCTTAAGATTTGATGACTATCAAATGATTACAAAAAAAGGTTGTTTTTATAGGCTATGGCTAAAAACCATCAGCATGTAAAGTACTGTTATTATTATTACTATTACTATTATTATTATTATTTGTACACATGCACAATAAATGCAATAAATATGCATCATAGCAAAATGCTCAGTTTTTTAATTTAATTTAATAATAAAAAATGATCACTCTATCATATTCATAATTTATTATATGCGAGTAAATAAAATGATAATGTAATAAAATTAATATTTTATTATTATTATTATTATTAGTAGTAGTAGTAGTAGTAATATAATATAATATAATATAGTATAATATAATATATACTTATTTTATTTATTTATTTAATATGCATTTTTTATTATATGTACATAAATAAAATTAAAAATATAAATTATTATTTTGAGCAATACAATTAATATTGTAATATTATTATTTAATATTATTATTATTATTATTATTATTTACATTTAGAATTTATTATATGCTAAATCTAATAATATTGTAGTATTTAATTATATTATGATATTTTAAATTTATATAATAATATATTCATATAATATTCATTTTCATTTACACAATATCTGAGTCCCAGTCACATATTTATGGAACCAAATATCTATTGTCACAATAAATGTGTTCAAGATTTGTATTTTGTAAATTTTCATTGTAGCAGAATGCTCAGCTGTATTTTTAAATAAATAAATAATCATTATTTGTTTATTTATTTTATATGTATTTTTTATATGTGCACACAATTAAAATAAAATAAATTATTTTTAGAATATAATATAATTAATATTGTAATATTATTAGTAGTAAGATATTATTTAATATATTTTATATTTATAATATATATTTAATATTATTTATTTAATATTTATATTTTATTATATGAAAATAAAATATAATTATAAAATAAAATTAGATTTACTGTAATATTTAGTTATATTATATTTTAAATAATATTAATATAATATAAATATTTATATTCATTTACACAATATCCGAGTAGCAGTCAGATATTTTATGGAGCAAAAATAATGTTTTTACATTTGCTTCTCATTGTTATGAGAAAGCATCAGGTTTGTATTTGTATTTTCCATTTTTTGTATTTTGTCATCCAATCATATTCATATTCATAATTTATTATGCAATTATAATATAATTAATATTGTATAATTAATATTTTATTATTAATATATTTTTATATTTTAACAAATTATTATTGTTAGTATTATTAATAGAATTTATTTTATATTTATTTATTTTATATTTATGCATTGATATGTACATCATTAAAATTATAGTATTAATTATAAATTATTATATTGAGCAATGTAAAAATATAATTAATATTGTAATATTATTATTAGTAGTAAGATATTGTTTATTATGTTTTATATATATATATATATATATATATATATATATATTTATTTATTTGTATTATAGTTCATAATTTATTATACGCTAATTAATAAAATTATAATGTTGTATTATTTAATTATATTATTATTATAATATTAATATAATATTTGTTTATTTATATAATATCCCAGCAACAATCATATATTTTTATGGAGCCAAAATAATATTGTTACAACAAATATGTTCAGTTTGCTTCTCAATGTTATAAGGAAGCGACAGATTTGTATTGTGTGTATTTGTTTTATAGCTGAATACTTTTATTTTTAATAATAATAAAAAAAAAAAACAAACATCTGGTCACCCTATCTTTCTATATCTATATTTATAACTGTCTATCATTTTTTTTTAATCAGTATATCTATCAATATTTCTATATTATTATAGTTTATGTGAGTAAATATTATTATTATTATTATTATTATTAAATAATGTTAATGTATTATTAATATAATATTTATAATAATGTATATTTATAATATATATTTTCTATGACTTATGTATGTAATATCTCAGTAGTGGTCAGATATTTTAGGACGTCCTGCAGGAGGGTTTGGTCTCCAGGGCAGCAGGTGTCAGTAGTGAGTCGCTCATCCTCTCTTCCCCACAGTGGCGGGCGACAGGTTGCGTGTGGACTGGAGCCCGAGGAGTTCCTACTCCGACCTGGTGCTCTTGGGCAACACGCGGACCAGTTTGGCGCACGGCCTGGGCGCGACATTTGGGCGCTCGGACCGTTACCTCAAGGTGCCAAAGTTTCCTCTCAATCTGTTCCATGTCCATTTTTACTTCACAGCGTCCGGAAATGGCACTCGCGCTTCCTTCCTTTCCTGTCACAGCATCTCTGCGGCTCCTGAAAATAAGTCTTAAAGTGACAGTTCACTCAAAAATGAAAATTTGCTGTTAATGAGTTGGTTCTTTGCTTCACATAAGTTTCATTATTTCGAATAAGCCGCCGGAAGTAGTAAAGTGTAGACATTTCAAAATAAGAGTCTTCGTTTATTTCGGGCTTGATTATTATTTAAAGTCAATCATTATGCTTAAATTATTTTAGCTTGTTTATTATTGGGATTTTGGTTCCCATATTTAAATGAGCAGCCGTAAGTAGTAGAGAATGTAAATTTCAAAATAAGAGTTCTTATATATTTTGGCCTTGTTTATGATTAAAAATTGTTAATTTTGCATAAAATCATTTTAGTTTGGTTATTATGGGTATTTTGGTTCTCATATTTCTTGTCTTTATAAATTGGCAACCACAAGTAGTAAAGCATATGCATTTCAAAATAAGAGTCCTGGTGTGTTTTGGGCTTGTTTTAGATAAAAAGTCCATCATTATGCATAAAATCTTTTTTAGTTTGGTTATTATTGGTCCTTTGGTTCACATAATTTTCATTATTTCGAATAAGCCGCCGGAAGTAGTAAAGTGTAGACATTTCAAATTAAGAGTCTTTGTTTATTTCGGGCTTGTTTATGATTTCAAGTCAATCATTATGCTTAAATTATTTTAGCTTGTTTATTATTGCAATTTTGGTTCCCATATTTCTCATATTTTTAAATGAGCAGCCGTAAGTAGTAGAGAATGTAAATTTCAAAATAAGAGTTCTTGTATATTTTGGCCTTGTTTATGATTAAAAATTGTTAATTTTGCATAAAATCATTTTAGTTTGGTTATTATGGGTATTTTGGTTCTCATATTTCTTGTCTTTATAAATTGGCAACCACAAGTAGTAAAGCATATCCATTTCAAAATAAGAGTCCTGGTGTATTTTGGGCTTGTTTTAGATTAAAAGTCCATCATTATGCATAAAATCTTTTTTAGTTTGGTTATTATTGGTCCTTTGGTTCACATAATTTTCATTATTTTGCATAAGCCGCTGGACGTAGTAAAGTGTAGACATTTCAAAATAAGAGTCCTTGTTCAGGCTTGTTTTGTGATTTAAAGTCGATTATTATGCATAAATTATTTTAGCTTGGTTATTATTGGGATTTTGGTTCCCATATTTCTTATATTTTTGAATGAGCAGCTGGAAGTAGTAGATAATATACACTTCAAAATAAGAGTCTTGCATATTTTGGCCTTGTTTATGATTAAAAGTCCTTTGTTTTGCATAAAATCATTTTATTTTGGTTATTATTGGTATTTTGTTTCCCATATTTCTTATCTTTTGAATTGGCAACCAGAAGTAGTAGCACATAGACATTTCAAAATAAGAGTCCCGGTGTATTTTGGGCTTGTTTATGATTAAAAGTCTGTCACTATGCATTTTTTTTTTTTTTTAGTTTGGTTATTATTGGTATTTTGATTCACATCTTTCTCATCTTTTTGAACGCGCAGCTGTAAGTAGTGCGTAGACATTTCAAAATAAGAGTGCCAGTGTATTTTGGGCGTGTTTTTGATTAAAAATAAATCATTATGCTTACGTTATTTTATTTTGGTATTATTGTTATTAGTTTAGTTATTATTTGTATTTTGGTTCCTATATATTTTGCATCTTTTTGAGTGAGCAGCTGAAGTAGTAAAGTATAGACATTTCAAAATAAGAGTCCCAGTGTATTTCAGGCTTGTTTATTATTTTAAATTCCCTCATTTTGCATAACATTTTTTTTGTTTGGTATTTTGGTTACCATATTTCTCTTCTTTTTGAATGCACAGCCAGAAGTATTAAAGCATAGATATTTCAAAATAAGAGTTCCAGTGTATTGGGCTTGTTTATGATTAAAAGTTTGTCCTTATGCATAAAATCTTTTAGTTTCATTATTGTTAGTATTTTGGTTCCCATATTTCTTATATTTTTGAATGAGCAGCTGAAGAGGTGAATCATAGACATTTCAAAATAAGAGTTGGTGTATTTTTAAATCATAACCAAGCCTGAACTACCATTATGTATTAGGCTTGTTTTTGATTAAAAATCAGTCATTTTGCTTACATTGTTTTATTTAGCTATTACTGGTATTAGTTTGGTTATTATTGGTATTTTGGTTCCCATATTTCTCATCTTTTTGAATTGGCAACTAGACGTAGTAAAGCATAGACATTTCAAAATAAGAGTCTTAGTGTATTTTGGGCTTGTTTATGATTAAAAGTCCTTTGTTTTGCATAAAATCATTTTTTTGTTGTTATTATTGGTTAATATTTGGTTCCCATATTTCTTATCATTTGAATTGACAACCAGAAGTATTAAGCATATACATAACATAATAAGAGTCCTAGTGTATTTCTGGTTTGTTTATGATTGAAAGTCTGTCATTATGCATTTTTTTTTTTTTAGTTTGGTTATTATTGGTATTTTGATTCCCATCTTTCTCATCTTTTTGAATGAGCAGCCGGAAGTAGTAGAGAATACACATTTCAAAATAAGAGTCCTGTTGAATTTCAGGCTTGTTTATGATTAAAAGTCCCTCTTTATACATAAAAACTGGCTATTATATTCCCTGGCTATTATTGGTATTATGGTCACACGGCAAACAGTATCTGGCATTTAAATGAACATAAACACTTGTATCTCTCTCTAGGTCAGAAAGAAAGAATAAGAACTTTATTTAACACATTCTTTCTATCAGCAAATATTAAATAAACTCATCTTGAGTATTTAAACTTGCAGTTATCCAACTTGCAGCTGAATGTACTGCAGTCTGATTAATTAAGTATTTGAATTTGAGAGACTTGATTTAATTTGAGATTGCATGGGTTTGTTCTGTAGCTGCTTTCAGTATTAATTTTGTGTGATTTCCAAACTCTGCAGAAGCCCTGCGTTATTAGAAAGTGGGCCACGGATCCTGCTTCTGCCGTCTCGCTCCGAGGCCTGCCATTCACAAGCTATTTCTGTCATCATTATGTGGATAGCGGTCGAGGAAGCCTACATTCACATAACGGCACGTCTTCCAAACGTCCTCACTTGTGGCTGCGTCGCGACATGAAGAAAGTCAAACGCTGTCGAGCGCTTCTGTCAGATCGCAGCTGATTAGGAGTTTCCGACTCGACTGCGATTCGGCTTTCGGAGCAGAAAATGATTTTCTCAGCTTTTCTCGGATTGATAATGACCCAATTAACCCGAGCGGCCAACTCGTTAGCGACCCAATTGCGCTAGACTCGGTTCCTCGCTCTGAGTTTCATTAAGTGTTCACTAGTTAGTTTTCTAATCATTGACGAGTCATTCTGAGTAATTAGCAATTAGTTCTTAATGTGGTTTTCAAAAACGGAATCCGGCGCTAATGTGTTTTGCCTTTGACTTCATGTCATTTAAGAGCCTCGCTACAGTGAGTAAATCCACGGGATGTCTTCAGGGTTTCAGCATGAGAAACTTCTCTTTTCTGTTGTTTAATCCTGGATTTGAGATTTTGTGCCTTTTTTTTTATCTGATCTTGACTGATTCGGTTGGAAATTTCAAGTTTTTGATGCAAATCATAATACTATGAATTTCAGTTCTGTGAAATTGACACTCATTTGACCCAAGATGGGAAAATGTAAACTTAAATCCAAATACCAAATTGATTCCACCCCTTAAAATTAACCTACAATTCATATTTGTTGATTTTTTTTTTCAGAGTTTGAAATATTAATTTATACTTATATATCATAATTTTATCATTATTAATATTTTTTTAACATCATTAAACTTCATTGTTTTTGAATTGTATTTTTAAATATTTTATATAGTTTAAATTGATTACATTTTAAATGACATTTACTTGTGTACTATACATCTTTTTTTATTTTGCATTTTTTAAACTTTTTTAATTAAATACTTTTCAAATGCATTTTATTTACTTTAAAATATATATTTTTTTAGATTTTATATAGTTTAAGTTTATTACATTTTAAATTACATTTATTATGCCTTATGTGAATGTATAAATATAAGTTATTGTTTTAAATTTTAATTAAATACTTTTTCAAATGCATTTTTAATTACATTTTATTTTTTATTTACATTTATTTTTTTAAATTGATTTATAAATGTATTTAATTATTAAAATGGGGGAAAATATAAACTAAATTCAAATGGCAAATTGATTCCACACCTTAAAATTAACGTGCTGATTTGAGTTATATTATACTATCATTTTTTTTAATCGTTATAAATATTTTTTAACAATCATTAAAGTGAATCGTATTTTAATTATATTATTTTCTTTCTGTTTTATATACTTTTGTTACATTTTTAAATTACATTTATTGTACATTACATAATGTATAAATATACATTTTATTTACTTTTTTTAATTAAATACATTCAAATGTGTTTTTAATTTATTTACATTTATTTTTGTATTAATTATAAATGTGTTTAATTATTAAGAAGTGTATACTTGTAAGTAGAAAATAAATATAAATTACTATAAATTTAATTATAAATTTAATTATTTTAATAAAGTTTTTTTTAAATGTGTTTTTTTTTCTTTAATTATAATTGCATTTAATTATTAATTAAGTTGTTAATTATGTGCATTTAGGGTTTTTTGTTTTTAGCATTGTCTTTTCTTATCAGACCTACAACCCACTATAATAAACAAAAAATATAACCTGGAAAAATGACATGTATAACAGTATATCAATGATACTAAAACAACACTGCCACTGATATAAATAATCAGGTATTTGCAGGTCTCATGAGAGAGAGAGAGAGAGAGAGAGAGAGAGACAGGTGTCATGATAGGGAATGTGTGTGTGTGTGTTTGTGTGTGTGTGTAATGTGTGGATTGCATGTGTGTTCATGAGAGAGAGAGAGAGAGACAGTAACTCTGATCAAACGTGCTGCATGTGACGTCATTGAGCATCCAGCCCGCCGTATCCTTGGAGAAATCGTTCCATGGTGACTGGTTGCTATAGAAATGCACATATCCTTCCAAGTTCCAGCGGAATAGCGGGGTGTGAGCGCGACGTGGCATGTTGCTGACGACCGACTCAATGGAGAAGCTTTTGTTCCTGTGTGGAGCGAGCGGAGAGCCGGTATCACTGCTCAGTATTCATCATTTTGTTTGTGTGTGTGTGTGTTTGGGAATGCAGTGGATCACGTCTTTGCTTGTTTTCTGTGCTGAAACGTGGAAGCCGTGGGCTCTGTGAAGCCGTCGACCGCCGTCTGATGCTCTGATGATGAGATGTGTGTGTATTCCAGACTCACAGACAGACTGACAGATGAGGCTCCTGATGTCAGCTGCTTCTGTTCAACGTGCTCATGTTTAATTACTGTGTGTTTGCTGTTATAAAACCTGTGGATCAGTGTTTGTGTGTGTCTCTGTTCAGAGGGTTGGTTTGCATGCAAATAGAGAAGTCGAGATTCAGTCTGACAATGTACTAGTGTAGAATAGACTATTCTGATTGCTTTAAACCATCTAGTCTAGTCTACTTTGATCTGTTCTATTCTGTTCTGTTTCATTCCATTTTTTCCCCCTACTTTATTTTCCATTCTGTTTGACTCTGCTGTACTCCTATTCAATTTCCTCTGATGTCTTTCTGTTCTATTATATTATGTCTTATGGTCTATCATTTTCTATTCTTTTCTACTCTACTGTACTCCTGTCCATCAAATTTTGTTTTACTGCATTTAAGTCATTATAAAATATTCTTCTATTATTGTTGTTGTATTATTTTAATCTATTCTATTCTATTCTATTCTATTCTATTCTATTCTATTCTATTCTATTCTGTTCTGTTCCACTGTATTCATCTGTTCTCACCATCTATCCTAGACTGTTATTTTCTACTGCTCTGTGGTCATTCTATTCTGTTCTATTCTGTTCTACTGTTCTGTTTTAATCCACTGTACTTATCTATTGTCACCATCTATTAAAAACTATTATTTTGTACTGCACTGTGACTATTCTATTCTATTCTATTCTATTCTATTCTATTCTATTCTATTCTGTTCTATTCTATTCTACTGTTCTGTTTTAATCCACTGTACTCATCTATTCTCATAATCTATTCAAGACTGTTATTTTGTACTGCACTATTCTATTCTGTTCTATTCTATTCTATTCTATTCTACTCTACTGTTCTGTTTTACTCCACTGTACTCATTTTTCTCATCATCTATTCAAGACTGTTATTTTCTATTCTATTCTATTCTATTCTATTCTATTCTATTCTATTCTATTCTATTCTACTGTTCTGTTATACTCCACTGTACTCATCTATTCTCATCATCTATTCAAGACTGTTATTTTGTATTCTATTCTATTCTATTCTATTCTATTCTATTCAGCTCTGCTCTGCTCTGCTCTGTTTTATTTCCATCTACTACTGTTTTCTCCATCTAGGCTAGACTGGTGTAGGCTAGACCTGTGCTGCTCTGAAGATCTGCATTCTATTCTATTCTGTTCTATTCTGTTCTATTAGTGAGTGTCTGGGCTGTGGTCGATGTCACTGTTAACACTTTACGGGTCATCAGCTGTAGTTTTAGCAAATGAGACGACTGTAAAATGGCAAAGCTTTTTTACCAGACTCCTGCTGTGCGACACTCATTGAATTTACGCCGTTCTCCTGGGTTTGAGCTCTTCGGGGACTGAATCTCAGCTCCGTGTTCAGTAGGGCAGTAGGCGACGCTCTGTGTGTGCGTGTGTGTGTGAACGCCAGCAGAGTGTAATGCTGTTATTTCCTCCAGCTCATGTAGGGAATTATCAGCATGTATGTCGAGAGCTCATGGGGCTTGCATGCTTTTTATTTCAATATGTATCTGTTGTTATTTTGCCGCCCGCTACACTAACTGTGCCATGACGTGTTGGCTAATGCGTTTATCCCCGTGAGTAACCTCATACATGCTCAGGAGGGTTCAACCACGCCAGGTGCACGTGTCGCTGCGCGTCCCCTGTGTTCACTAAAGGCACGGAAACACATGTGACCTTACATACACGCACACTGTAACCTGCTGTCTGAGACGTGAAGGTCTTGAAAGCAGCATTGCTCTTGAGGGATTCTCACTCTGAGCCCAAGATTTTGCTTAAATATCAACAACCTGTTCCTAGTGCTCCGTGTTGGAGGTTTCACATCGCTAAGTCTTGAAGTTAAGTGTGTGAGTGCAGCGTTTATGATTTCACAAGTGAATATTCATACAGGTCTATTAGAGAGCTAGATTAGAAAGCAAACTAGAGAAGAGGAGAAAAGCAGAAATTCTTGTTAAAATGAAACCGTTTGAAATAAGACTCTTCTTTCAATCTTTTAAATCTCTCAGGTAAATGTTGAGGACAGCAGCGACATGTTACCTAAATCCAGACGAGCTCTCACCATTCAAGAGATCGCAGCGCTGGCGAGATCTTCACTTCACGGTAAAGAACTGACTTCTGTTAATTTTATTGACAATAAATGTGATCCTACGCATAATCCCTCCTGCTTGCATATTGATTTAAATATTTACATGTTTATTTACGAGAAAACAAATGCAAGTTGTAAAGTGTGTTTCAGTGTTTCTGCTTAAACGTTTCTTGTTTAATTATGTTACTTGCCGTTTCTTTGTAATTAATTGCAATTTACTAGGAGTTTGGGAGTGAAATTTGTTTCTACATCAAATTTAGATGCAGACCTCATGGGATACTGATTAGGGTTAATCAATAGTCAAATCTGTTCAGTTTATTTTTAGCTGCTGTTGTAGGTGATGCACCTTTTTATAACCTTGTCAATAGTTAAAATGCATTGATTTCATGCAGATTAATGTAAATGTTAAACTCTAATAATTGTTTAGGTTATTTTAGACTGCTGTTGTAAGTGATGTAACTTTCATTACCTTGTCAATATTCAGGACAGTCATTTAATGCTGATTTAATGTTGACCAATAGCACAAATATATAATCTAGTCTAATATCCATTTAGTTTATTTTAGGCTGATGCTGTAGAAGATGCACCTTTTTTTTTTTTTTTTTGTTTAAACCTTGTCAATAGTAAAAACACAATATTAACATTAATGTTAACCAACAGTGAAATATCCATTTAGTTTAGTTTAAGCTGATGTTGTAGGTAATGCACCTATTTATAACCTTGTCCATATTTAAAATGCATTAATGTAATGTTGATTGCTAATCAATAGACAATTATCTATTTAGTTATTTTAGGCTGCCATTGTAGTTGGTGCATATTTTAAATCCTTCTCTATAGTATTAAATTAAGTTACATAAACTTAAGTTTTATAACTTTGTCAGTAGTTAAAATGCAATAATTTCATGCTGATTAATGTTAATGTTAACCAGTAGTGAGATATCTATTTAGTTTAATTTAGGTTCCTGTTGTAGTTAATGCACCTTTTTTTAAAACCTTCTCAATAGTTAACGCAGTAACTTAAAACTGATTAATGGTAGTGTAATAAAAGTTACTAGTAATAATGGCAAATAACAATAGATTTGAACATGAAGCGTCTCTATTGAGATGCTGTATTGTTCTCAGGTCATTTGGTCTCCACAAAGATCACAAAACCTGACCCTCACACACACACACTTTGAATAAAAGAGCTTGCAGCTCACTAAATCTTCACGGTAAACACGAGTCCTTTGTGTCATACTGATTGACAGCATGACAGTGACCTGGATTATTCCTCATGTATTATGCAGCGTGCAGGTCACTGACCCCTGCATCTGTATGTGTGTGTTCAGGTATCTCGCAGGTGGTCAAAGATCATGTGACGAAGCCCACGGCGATGGCGCAGGGCCGCGTGGCTCACCTGATCGAGTGGAAGGGCTGGTGTAAACCTACCGACACGCCCAGCGCCCTCGAGTCACACCTCACGTCATACTCGCATCTGTCCGAGGGCGAGCAGGAGGCACGTTTCGCTGCAGGTCAGTGACTGCTGGAGAGCCAGTGCTTATTTAATCAGTTCCAGTAGTTTAGGCATGTCACCATATCAAAAGCTTTTATCTCGGTATATAGTATTGAATTACATTAGAGAAACATAAGTTTTGTCTTCTTAGTAACAAGTTTATTAACCATCATATAACAACTAACTTTACACGTTTTGTGTTATTTTATTGCATTTCATTTTAAGGCAAGGACACTACAGGTGAAAATTGTAAAATTTAAACTGATATCACCATACTTTCCCAGTTGATTAATTACTATAAGAATAGGAAACTTTCTTTATTTTACAAGTTTTCTGAAATTTTATAGTTAAATACACATATGAGGCATTATCTTTTTAAATATGCACTAATTTGCTTAAATTTCCAGGTAATAAAACTGAACGTTGGATAAAGCCAGGTTCAAAATTCTTGTTTTATTTTGTTGTCATATTAGAGTTAAAGGTTTTTACTGTGGGGATTTTGGATTTCTCTTTTTATTACTGCATAAATCAGAAAATGCTGTCAATTGACTGACAAAAAACACTTTTATCATGTTTTTAGGAGTAAAAGGTTCTGTAAACGAGTGTGAATGATATATGAACAAACCCCTCAGTAAAAAACTTCAGAATATAGGTAGGAATAAAACTGTAAGTTTTGGTTTATGTAAGTGCTGCTGAAGTGGAGAAACAAATTAATTTTGTGAAAACGGCTTTTAAAGTTATATATTGCAACTGGAAACTACAAATGCCAATAGATAAAGTGCAGAAATAAAACCATGCAAATGATATATGAACAAATCCCTCTGTAAAAAACTTCAGAATATGGAGAGGAATAAAGCTCTAAGTTTTGGTTTATGTAAGTGCTGCTGAAGTGGAGAAACAAATTAATTTTAAGAAATAGGCCTTTAAAGTTATATATTGTAATATCTACAAACGCAAATAGATAAAGTGCAAAAATAAAACCACACAAATGATATATGAACAAACCCTTCACTAAAAACGTTCAGAAGATAGAGAGGAATAAAACTGTAAGTTTTGATGAATGTAAGTGCTCCTGAAGACGTGAAACAAACTCATTTAGAGAAAACGGGCATTAAAGATATATATTGTAACTGAAATCTACAAACGCGAATAGATAAAGTGCAAAAATAAAACCATGCCAATGACATATGAACAAACCCTTCAGTAAAAACTTTCAGAATATAGAGAGGAATAAAACTCTAAGTTTTGATGTATGTAAGTGCTGCTGAAGTGGAGAAAAAACTTTTAAAGTTAAGGATTGTTTTTGAAATCTACAGGCACAAATAGATAAAGTGCAATCAAATAAACGCATAAATGTGCATTTGTGATGTTTTCTTTCTACTAGTCATAAAAAGCATGTTATGAACAGCCAAACAGCCCAAAATCTCAAAACTGACCACTTTTTTACTGTAGCATCTTGCCTTTAAAATGTAAAAGTAAACAGATGTTTCAAACAGCTTCAAAACTGCAAAAACACAACTATAGAAAATCATAAAAATTCAGAGCATTTTCAGATATCTGAGATAATAAATAATCCTGTTGCACTGACCTCACTAACAAACCACACAACCCAGTTTGACTGATGGAGAAATAACTCTTGTGAGCCGGGCTCCTTCAATGAAGTAATCAGACTAATGATCGAGCTCATGAGTTATCGGTTGTTTGCTTAATGATTCCGCTTTCTTAACAATCCTTTAAATGACTCCCATTCGTACCTCTGACCTTTTCTTAACATGAGGAAGAGGTGATACGGGAGCCCATCTGTCCTCTGAAGGTTACTTTCTGTAACTCTTGGTATGACGAAGCGTTTTTCCTGCAACGACATGACGATTTATGGGCTGAACCTGAGAGGAATTCATTCACAGCTCTCTCTCTGTCAATGTCGCAGGATTGTCCTTTTCATGTCATTTTGTTTGTGTGTGAGGATTGTTCACTTACAGCTGAGGTTTGTAAATGTCCTTGTGAGTTTGTGTGTGTCTGAGTGTGTATTTACTGTCCGTTCTGCGGAAACACACACTCGGTGACTCGGTGGATAAAATTGAACTCTAGGAAATTTGCCAAAACTCTTTGTGTGAGTGTGTTTGCTGACCAAGCCCTTAGCGAAGGGTAAAGGATGAATGGAAGGATGAATCTATGAATTAACGCAAGCAAAGCTGCGAGAGAGAGAGAGACAGAGACTCAAACTATATTCAGAACATTTTGATCCGTTTGTTTGAGAAGCCTGACATGTCAACTTCTGGCTCGACCAATGATGTGTGGGGGATGCTTGGGGGCGGGATTATCTGTTTGACTGACCAATGATAGATGTAGAAATGGTTTTGATACTTTTACTTTACGATTATTTTGCATTTATGCACCAAAATTGTTTATTCCATATATTTCATTAATTACTCATTTTCATGCTGGTTTAATGCTGGTCAATCAGGTCTTTTGGTTGCAGCTGGTTAAACAAAGTTCTACTCTTACTTTTTTTTTTTTCCTGTATTTTTATTTTATTTAAATTTACTGTATTTTATTTTGCACCTATTGAGATTTTAATTTGTGAACCACGACCACAAAACCAATCTTAAGTAGCACAGAATCGCCAAAAATACATTGTATGGGGCAAAATGATCTTTTTCTTTTCTTTTCTTTTTTTTTTTTGTTAGGATATTAAGTAAAGATCATGTTCCATGACAAATTTTTGTACAATTATGTAAACTTCCTACTGTAAATACATTAACTTAATTTTGATTAATTTAATTTTGCACCTATGTAGATTTGTAGTTATTTTGTTTTATTTTATTATATTTTATTTATTATTTCTTAATTATTTTATTTTATTTTATTTTATCATTTTATATTGTTTAGCACCCATTGGGATTTTACAGTAATTCTTTTGCTTTATTGTAATTTATTTTATTTTGCACCTATTGAGATTTTGTGTTAATTATTTGTAATTTACTTTTTTGTTTTGAATTTACTGAGATTTTATTTATTTTGCTTTGTTTTATTGTCATTTATTTTATTTCATTTAGCACCTTTTGAGATTTTTGGTTGTCTGCTGCTTTATTGCATTTATTATATATATATATATATATAGATAGATATGCTGCAAGTGCATCTGTGGTACATGAAAAATAAAATCTCCTGTCCTGTCCTGTCAATAAAGTGAGAAACGGAGAGAACTTTAATTAGCTAATTGGCTCTCAAACCCAATCACCACATACTGTATAGCGCATCTGAACAGAGCTGTGTGTGTGTGTGTGTGTGTGTAACGCAATGTTCCTTTTCAAATGACCTGTCAATCAAATGTGGGTTCTATGTGGCAGCCGATAAGACCTCAAATCATCCTGTATCCATGGCGATGCATCATACCCTCTGCTACATTTTATCAAATCGCCACAGTGTGTGATATAGATTAAATGTGATGTACATATGATGTGTGAAATATGTAAAGTCATTAATTGTGTTTTTTTTTTTTTTTTTTTATCAGGAGTGGCAGAGCAGTTCGCCATTGCAGAGGCAAAGCTTCGTGCCTGGTCTTCAGTGGACGGTGACGAGTCTAATGATGATTCTTATGACGAAGACTTTCTACCTGCAAATGAGCCTGTTACACAGAGCACAGGTACACACATACCAAAAAAAAAAAAAAAAAAATTATTTATTTATTTATATAAATAAATAAATAACTTATTTATATAAATAATTTATTTATATAAATAAATAACATTTGCGCATTATTCTTCTCAAAGCATTATTACAGTGTCAGCACACAGATATAATTGCAGCATCTCAGTATATTCGTTCTTTCTTTTGTCCTTTCATTTATTTTTATTTTTATTTTCCCATCAAACTAAACGCAGAAATGCAGCTCAGACATTATTGTCCTAGTGCCCTACTTTCATTCAGAAAACATCTCTCTCTCCCTCTCTCTCTCTCGTTTTGCTCCCCGGCGCTATTTGATATCCCAGCATTCATTTCTCTTGCAAGTTTAATGTGTTCTGCTGCGGCAGACCGTAGAGAGAGAGTGAAGGGAGTGAAGCTGAACCGCATCCAGCTCGTCTCTTTGTACGGATACAGTTTGCAGGTTTACAGCGTGTTCTAACCAGATGCGTAACGACGCGCTTCCAGCGCCAATTAACTGTTGAAGGACAAACGCTGCTGCGGCGCGACAATCAGGACATATTTGATCTTTAATATATAACCACCGTTCTGGAAAAGAGAAACTCTCAGCCAAAGTGAACAGGGAAAACACTGAAGTGACTGTCATGTAACTTTCCATTAAATTAAAATAATGCAGCTTAAATTGTTTATGGCAATTATATTTGTATACTATTTACGTAAAAACAAAAATATATCTTCATTTTACATCATTTTTAATGTGTTTACTTGATGTTTATTTTACATTTTACATTTTACATATTTATTCATTTGTTTGTTCATTCATTCATTTATTAGTCTATTATTACTACTTGTTTTATTGATAGACAGATAAATGAATAATTATTATACACCTATATTATTACATCTTAATTAATTAAATATTAATAATTATATATATATATATATATATATATAATATATAAATAATTATAAATA
Organism: Labeo rohita; assembly: GCF_022985175.1. Taxonomy (NCBI): domain Eukaryota; kingdom Metazoa; phylum Chordata; class Actinopteri; order Cypriniformes; family Cyprinidae; genus Labeo; species Labeo rohita. The sequence continues at coordinate 37,619,216 of NC_066883.1, forward strand.
TAATAATTATTAATCAGTTATAGACACAACTATATAAATATATATATATATATATATATATATATTTTTTAAAAAGGTAAATAAATAAATCCGCGAATTAACAAATAATACATAAATTAGAAGTAAAAAAGAAAATATTACAATTTGATAGATAGATAAGTAAATTTATTATATATTACATTATTATTAATAATAATTTGTACACACTCAAAAATTGTGTATAGATATAGAATTGTATGAATAAATAAATGCAGAAATAAATGATCAAATAAATAAAAAGTAAAAAAAAAACAAGGAAACATTACAAATTACATATATATTTAGTATTTTAGATAGAGATAGAGATATAGATGGATAAATAAATTAATAATTACGTATATAATATTTTATAATATTCATATTTATTCATTTGTTAGTTTATTTATTATTACCACTTATTGATAGATAGATAGATAGATAGATAGATAGATAGATAGATAGATAGATACTATAATATACTAATTAATTATATATTAATAATTATTTATAGACAACATTTTTTAATTTTATTTAAAATAGTACATAATTTAGGGAATGAATGCATGAACAAATAAATCAGTACAAAAACTAAAAAGTATTAAAAAGTGTGTGCGTGTGTGTGTGTGTGTGTGTATGTATAAATATATATATATACACATTCATTCATTCATTTATTTTATTAACTTATTAATTTATTTATATATAATTTTTGGTTTGTAACTAAGCATTTATGAAATGAGATTAAAACAAGGAAAAACTGTTTGCCAGCTGAGTGAAGAAAAATACACTAAAAATAGATTGCTTGTCTTACGATGTTGCTTCTCAGGTAAATTTATCTGGTTTTCTGGTAAAAATTTGTAAACATCCTTGACGATATTGATTTAAGTATTGTGTAATTCTAACACACCTGTGGTCTCCTCTCAGATCTGTCCTCGTACCCTCACTACCTGCGGGATCTCCTGCACACTCGGGTGTGTCAGGCTCACCTGCGGGGGCGTGGCCTGTGCGAGGCCGAGAGCGGTGTGGGCGCTGACCTCTCACCTCCCGTGGGCTCGCCGGGGTCACCGTCAGACACGCTCTGCTCCAGCATGTGCAGTTTGGACGAGAGACACCCGCTGCTGCGGGACCTGGGGCGTCACACGGACGCGCCCGCCGCCGACCTCACCGCCAAGATCCTCGGTGCTCTTCAGGGAGGGGAGGAGCTACTGTTAGCCCGCCTACACAGGGCGGGGCACAGGCGAGGCCACTCCCCCTGTTGCTTGGAAACGTTTTCGGAGACATTCGAAGACGAGGACACGCCTTGTAAGGACTGCGGAGGCTGCCTCCCGCCGGAATATTCGGTGCGCAGGAAGGTGTCAGACGTGGCTTCGTCCGGCGTCGTCTCGCTCGACGAGGAAGACGTAGAGGAAGAAGAGCTAGAAGAACAGTGAACTGTGCATGTTTCTGTTGGACTCCGCCCACTAATTTGGATTCAGACTCCACCTTGTTGATTTGCATTTTGGACTCTGCAAACTAATTCGCATTCGGACTCCGCCTTGGTGGTTTGCATTTCAGATTCCCCCCACTTGTTTGTATTTTGGACTCTGCAAACTAATTTGCATTTGAACTCCGCCTTGTTTTGCATTTTGGACTCTGCAAATTAGTTTGCATTCATTGTCCACCTTGTTGATTTGCATTTTTGACTCCATCCACTTGTTTACATTTTGGACTCTGCAAACTAATTTGCATTCGGACTCCATCTTGTTTTGCATTCCTGATTCTGCAAATTAGTTTGCATTCAGACTCCACCCACTTGTTTACATTTGGGACTTGGCAAACTAATTTGCATTCAGACTCCGCCGCCCTGTTTTGCATTTTGGACTCGGCAAATTAATTTGGATTCGGACTCCACCTTTTTGATTTGCATTCTGGACTCTGCAAACTAATTTCCATTTGGACTCTGCCCACTTGTTTACATTTGGGACTTGGCAAACTAATTTGCATTTGAACTCCGCCTTGTTTTGCATTTTGAATGCAAATTAGTTTGCGTTCAGACTCTGACTTGTTGATTTGCATTTTGGATTCTGCAAATTAATTTGCATTCAGACTCTGCAAATCAACAAGGCGGAGTCCGAATGAAAAACTAATAATGCAAATGAGTTTGCAGAGTCCAAAATGTAAACAAGTGGGCAGAGTCCGAATGGAAATTTGCATTTGCAATTACTCTGCCTTGTTGATTTGCATTTTGGATTCTGCCCACTAATTTGCATTTGCACTCCGCCTTGTTGATTTGCATTTCAGACTCCGCCCACTTTTTTGGCATTTTGGACTCTGCAAATTAGTTTGCATTCAGAATCCGCCTTGTTGAATTGCATTTCAGACTCCGCCCACTTGTTTACATTTTGGACTCTGCACACTAATTTGCATTCAGACTCCATCTTGAATTAGTTTGGTCACTACCCACTAATTTGCATTTGGACTCCGCCCACTTTTTTGGTATTTTAGACTCTGCAAATTAGTTTGCATTCGGACTCCGCCTTGTTGATTTGCATTTCGGACTCCGTCCACTTGTTTACATTTTGGACTCTGCACACTAATTTGCATTTGGACTCCACCTTGTTGATTTGCATTTTTGACTCCGCCCACTTTTTTGGGGCATTTTGGACTCTGCAAATTAGTTTGCATTCAGACTCCGCCTTGTTGAGTTGCATTTCGGACTCCGCCCACTTGTTTACATTTTGGACTCTGCACACTAATTTGCATTCAGACTCCATCTTGAATTAGTTTGGTTACTACCCACTAATTTGCATTTGGACTCCGCCCACTTTTTGGCATTTTGGACTCTGCAAATTAGTTTGCATTCAGACTCCGCCTTGTTGAATTGCATTTCGGACTCCGCCCACTTGTTTACATTTTGGACTCTGCACACTAATTTGCATTCAGACTCCATCTTGAATTAGTTTGGTTACTACCCACTAATTTGCATTTGGACTCCGCCCACTTTTTGGCATTTTGGACTCTGCAAATTAGTTTGCATTCGGACTCCGCCTTGTTGATTTGCATTTCGGACTCCGCCCACTTGTTTGCATTTTGGGCACCAGTGGCTCTCGTCTTAATTCTGTATTTTCGAAAACACTGACTCTTTTGTTCTCAGGCTCACGAAAAAAAATGCATCTTGACGAACTTAACGGAGGAACGCAAGACTGACGTGGACCTCATTATCATGCATGTGTCGCAAGTGCCGAACTGAACGTAAAGTCCTAAGTGTTCGGATCTGGACGTTGTTTAGCACGGTTTGTGGATTTGGCTGTTGTGTAATCCCGCTCCTTATGTGACGTCAGGCCCCATTGCATTCTGGGTCTTGATCACATGACGCCTGTTCCCTGGTCCCCGGTTGGCATGGCTTGCTGAATACGTCAAACTCAGCATCGTTTATGAAGCGATGCACGAATGCCGAATGTTTATACGGTGACGTTTCAAACATAGAATGCGTAAGAATACCGACGATCAAGTTATGCTGTTTTTCTATTATTAATTTTGATTATATTATTGAATGGAATGTTTGCTTTTCACCCGTTTGGTTCCTCAGACGAACACGATGAATGTTTAGGAGTCAAGTCGGTGAATCGTAAATGTGGGTCAGTCTGAAGGACTTTGGGAGAGTTGCTCTATTTTTGTACTGTGTGGTTTTTGCGGTGAATTTGGACTAAGTAACGCTGTGGTTTGTTCACAAGATGCTTGTTTATTGCTTTCTCTCTCTCTCTCTTTCTGTCTCTGAATTATCACTGTGTGATATTGTCTACATCAGGAAAAAAATAATACTAATGTGAAAACGAAACGAATGGCCCTTTTTCGTTCTTTGTCTCTGTGTAATTGTGTTACTGTCGCTCCTCCTGCTTTTGTTCTTGCGTTCGGTAAATGTCAAGCACTCTGTGTTTTTCTATAAGGGCCACTTTTGTTCTCCGACGTTCCAGTGTTACCATGGAGATCCGTGATTCACCCAGAAATTATGGGTTGTAGTCAATCAGACAGTTTTGACAATCTAATTAGTGTGCACACACGCACACACACACACACACACCGACAGACAGTATGTGTGTGTATGTGTAATATAAAGGGATATTGTAAACAAAAATGAAATTTACTCTAAAAACATGGTCTGTGGAACAAAAAAAGGAGACGTTTAGCTGAATGTTCATGCTGCTCTTTTCCATGTTGATTGGTGTCAAAAACCACCATAAAACTAGTTTAAAATATATTCAACAAATACAAGTTATAAACCCAAAACACCAATTGGTGTTATTTTAGTATCATTTTATATACTGTTATATGAGTTAAGATTTTAAATGAGGCTTTATTTTTTAGGTTTTCTGTTTTCTTTTTCAAGTTACTAAAACTGAACTAAAACCAAATTACAGCTAACTATAGCAAAATAAATTATGAATTACAGCTAAATAAAAATATTTTTAAAATAAAATGCTAAAAGGACAACAAAATTTTCCATTTACTCCTCCACTGCATTACGGTAAAAAAAAAAAAAAAAAAAAAAAAAAAAAATGTAAACAGATTTCAAAGTTTGGCTAAGAAATATATTTGCTAAAAAATATATATATATATATATATATATATATATATTTATATAATATCATTTTAAAAAGATAATTATAAAAACATATAATTTAAAAAAAACATTTACATAATTAATTTTTTTTGCCCTCTATATATTTCAATCCAAAAATAGGTTCATATATGTTATACGCTTTACAACAATGTTCCAAAAAAAAAAAAAAAAACAACAACAAAAAAGTGTGTATATATAAAAATTGAACTGTATTAATATTATTGTACCTTTATTATACTGACTATATTTTATTATACTTTTTTTTTTTTTTATTTCTTTATATATACAATTTTTTTTTTAAACTGGAATAAAGCTGAAATGAAATAAAATCTAAATTTTATATAAAGAACAAGTTTCTAAGGAATTATTTCTGATTTTCATTTAAGTTGAAATACTGAAATTAGTAGAACTTAAACTAAACTAAAAAGCTAACTATACCTAAATAAAAAAGCAAAATAAAAATATTTAAAAAATAAAATGCCAAAAGCACCATAAAATTCTCAATTTAATCCTCCATTGCATTAAAGCAAAAACTTTATATTTTTGAACAGATTTCAAAATATGGCTAAGAAATATATTTACTTGCATTTATTTTCTGCCAATATATTTTTGAATGTTTTTTTTAAATATATATTTTAAAAATAAAAATATAATTCTAAAAGCTATTACATAATTTAAAATTATATTTTGCCTTCCATATATTTAAATTAAAAAAACAGGTTCACATGTCATGTGCTTTACAACAATGTTCAAAAAATAAATAAATATATAAGTTTACAGTATATATAAAAAATGAAACTGTATTATTAGTATTATTGTACTCTTTTTATATTTTTGGTTTATATATTTATATATATAGTAAAGTATAGTAATAATATAGAATTTCTGATTTTTATTGAATTTCAAGTACTGAAATTAGTAAAACTCAAACTGAACTAAAAATAAATTATAGCTAACTTTAGCTAAATAAATGATAAATTACAGCTAAATAGAAATGTCAAAAAAATTACAAAAGCACAACAAAATAAAACAAACAAAAAATTAAAATGAAAATGGCTGAAAATAAAGCTAATTAAATTAAAGACTGTAAAATACTCTGCAGTGTTTGTCCTTTCCCCCCCATTGCAGAAAGTCATACAGGTTTTAAAACGACAACAAATTTTTCATTTTTATGAATGCTCACTCAGATCTAGGCTCAGATTCTGTTTTGGTTGCTGTAAATAATGTCCAAATGCCAGACTGCACTCTAAACCTCGTTACATCACTTCCCCCCTACAGCCCAGCCACTTCCTGTCTCATCCAGTGTTTCCATAGCAACAGCAGTCGTACAGAGAGACACAGATGCTCGTTTGCAGACGAGATTATTATGTTGTGCGTTTGATTTAAAGAAAGATATTTGTCTTGATTTCACTGCTTTTTAGTGACCTGTAATTATTGTAACTGGTTCTTCAGAGTGTGAGCATTAACATTATTAAACAAATGCAAACACAATCATGGTAACACACAAACAATACTAAAATGATACAATACTCATTTAACAACATAAAATGAACACAAAACCCTAATGTGCATACAGAAACTGACAACAAACACTCACAAACATCAAATGTGATGCTTTTCACTGTAAATTAAAGAAGTTGATTTACAAAAATATATTTCAAAATGTGTGAAAGTATTTTCTTGGACTGAAAAATATGAATATATTTTAAAATAGAATTGAAAAAAAAACTTTTTGGAGCAGTAAGTTGGACCAATAAGAAAATGGGATTAAAAATGTTATTTATCACATTGTTATGCAGTTGCTATGGTGTTGTGTGTTGTTAGAACACCATAGCAACACACTCGTTCTGATCACCTTAGCAACCGCATCCGATGGTCTGCGTGTTTGTGTGACTGTAGTGAGTTTTGTGCGGTTTTGTTTCTGGTTGATGATCAATAGCGTCTCTCAGTGTCTCTGCAGGAGTCGCTTATGTAACGCACTGATGCTCCATTTGCCAACAGCCTCTTACAGTCTGATTATGATTCATCGCTTGGACTCCATTTCAAACACAACAAGTGTCGTACTGATTTTCCATTTCATCCTCCACTGCATTAAAGGAAAAAAAAAAAAAAACAGTTTTTATATTTCAAAATTCGGTCAAGATATATATATTTTCTGCCAATATATTTATGAATGTTTTTGGAAATATATTTAAAAAATATGAATATAATTTTCCAAAACAGTTACAACATTTTAAATTATGTTTTGCCCTTCAAATTTTGCAATCCAAAAATACTTTCACATATACTCCACATACATACATACTTACATACCTGTACTTTACAACAATGTTCCTAAAAAATTACTAATTATATATATATATATATATATATGTATACATAGTTATATTTGTGTATATATATTTTGATTTTTTTAGGAACATTGCATAATATTATATATATATATATATATACATAGTTATATTTGTGTATATATATTTTTATTTTTTTAGGAACATTGCATAATATTATATATATATATATATATATATATATACATTATATATATATATACATAGTTATATTTGTGTATATATATTTTTATCTATAAATCTATATATATTTAATGAGGCACTTATTTAGAATAGTGGGGAAAAAACTAGAATAAAAATATGGAAACTTAACTTTAAAATATATTATATATCTATATATTGTATATATACATTTTTTATATATATATATATATATATATATATATGTGTGTATATGTATATATATGTATATGTATACATGTATATATATACGTATATACATATACACATATGTATATATGTATATATATATATATATATATATATATATATGTATAAATATGTGTATATATATATATGTATATGTATATATATATATTTTTTTTTTCTTTCTAATTTTTCCCATAATTCTAAATAAGTGCCGCATTATATATATATATATATATATATATGTATATGTATATATATATATATATATATATATATATATATATATATATTCCATACATATTTAATAAGGCATTTATTTCAATATATATATACATATACATACACATATATAGACAAAATATATCAATTTGTATATATTGTACATTTACGTTTCTGTATGTTTTATATAAATATATATATATAAAACATACAGAAACGTAAATGTACAATATATACAAATTGATATATTTTGTCTATATATGTATCTCTCTCTCTCTCTCTCTCTCTCTCTATATATATATATAGAAATAAATGCCTTATTAAATATGTATAATGCCTTATTTAATATGTATATATGAATATATATATATATATATTAATATATAATGAGGCACTTATTTTGAATTATTAAAAATTATATATATATATATATATATATATATCACTAAATAAGTGGCTCATTATATATGCATATCTATAAATCTATATATATTTAATAAGGCACTTATTTCAAATAGTGGGGAAAAAACTAGAATAAAAATACAGAAACTTAACTTTAAATATATTATATATCTCACTTCACTTTCAGTCTCTCTAAACTGACTTTTTTTTCCTTGTTTGTCCTTTAACTCTTTTTCTCTTCTCTCTCTGTCTGTGAAGATGAGTTTTAAGGTTAAACTCTATAAAAAGCGTCTTAAGTTGTCTGTCACTCCGTGCTCTGATTGGCTGGATGCTGCCCGTTGTGATGCACGTTTAACCGGCCAATGGTGTCGTTAGACTGTGACGGAGTGACGGCCCCCTTCTGCGGACACTTTCCCGGGGCCAGAGACGACATTGAGTGTGTGTTTGTGTGTGTGTGACGTGAGGTTAAACGTCTATAAATAGACAAATATTGACCTCCTCTCTAAAATCAGCATTTAGGACGTCATTATGTGTGTGTGTGTGTGTGTGTTAAACATGCGTTTGTCTCTTAATTAGATCCGTTCATGAGTCTCTGCAGGTTTGTGTTCTGAAAGTGAGTCTCTCTGTGGACTGAAGTCTCTCATTCAGCGCTTAATTAGACTCTCTTCAGTCCCTCGATAGTGAACGACTGCATGCGCTACACACCTTTCATTTTGCACTTCTCGTTTTGTTTTTCTTCTGAGTATTTGACTGCTCGACTAGTCATTTTAATATCGGAGTGTTTGTTTTTGCAGCTTGTTTGGGTGGTAAATAAAAGTGATTGATGTTGTTTCTTAAGTTGCTGTCTGGATATCTTACAAATCATCACCACTGAGCACTGAAAATAAGGAGGCCTGAACCTGCAAAAAAATAAAATGGAAGTGATTTAAATTATTACAAACAAAAAAATATTTATTTATTTATTTATTTATTTTTGTTTTATTTAATTCTGGATTTATTTTTGTATTTATTACAAATTTTATTTATTTATTATTTTCTGTATTTATTTTTTACTTAATTTTTATTTTTTCATTTATTTTTAATATTTATTTGTTTGCACAAACCTGCAAAATTTAAAATAAATAAATAAACAGATTAATTAATGAATGTGACTTTATGAATCAAATTAATTTTTAACACTTAACACTAAATTAGTAACACTTGTATGCAAAATGTATCATACAGCAGTTTTATGACAATGTAGGCATTTGCTCACATTTATTTATTTATTTATTTATTATAACATTTTATTTATTTATTTATTATTTTCTGTATTTATTTTTAACTTAATTTTTATTTTTCCTTTATTTTTTTATGTTTATTTGTTTATGCATACTTTTTTTTTCTTGTTTGTGTTCTTAAAGTCAGTTCTTTTTATTTCTAAATCTTGAAAGTTACAAATTGTCACCAATGGAACAGGCAAAATTTAAAATAAATAAATAAATAGTAAGAGAAATTAATGAATGTGACTTTATAAATCAAATACATTTGAAATTAAATTGAATGCATTTATTTATGTGCAGAAATCACATAAGATTGAAGTCCAGCTGCATAAGTAAAACTTTTTAATGCAAAATGTATCAAACAGCAGTTTTATGACAATGTAGGCATTTGCTCACATTTATTTATTTATTTATTATAACATTTTATTTATTTATTTATTATTTTCTGTATTTATTTTTAACTTAAATTTTAGTTTGTTTATGCATTTTTTTTTTTCTTGTTTGTGTTCTTAAACTCAATTCTTTTTATTTCTAAAGCTTGAAAATTACAAATTGTCACCAGTGGAACAGGCACAAACCTGCAAAATGTAAAATAAATAAATAAATAAATAAATAGGAGGATAAATGAATGAATGTGACTTTAGTAATCAAATACAATTAATTTTAAATAAAACTATGACAATGTAGGCATTTGCTCGCAATTATTTATTTATTTATTTATTTATTTCTGGGACTGACTAGGTTTACTAGTAATTGCTAAAATAATTTTTAAAAAAAATGATAAAAAGGCATTTGTGCCTGTTTTTTTTGTTTTTTTTTATTATGATGGTATTTATTTTCAGTTGTTTATCTGAGTGTGTGGTTCTGATAAGAGTGTTTCTCCCGCTGGTTTGGAGCAGTTTTCCGTGTCTTATCTCTCTGACCGTTATTCCAGGAGTGGATTCCAGAAGCTCTGCCTTTTATGGTGTGGTTCTTGAGTCCAGACATCCCATAATGCACTGGTTCAGCTCTCTATATGTCAGCGGAGAGCGACGGCGCTCCTGTCCAGCACCCGTCCGTCAGCCCATGGCGTCTCGTTACAGCACCAGCTCCGTCAGCTCCTTCAGCGGCGCTCCGCTCCGGCCCAGACTGCACAGCCAGTTCCAGGAGGAATCCTCCATCCGCTTCAGCCGTTACCATGGCGATACACTGGACCAGTCATCCTGGGTCGAGTCCACTGGAGGTTACCAAGGTAATCAAGAATCTTGTATCAGTCAGCCTGGTGAATGAGAATCTTTGATAAGTTACCACGGTAATCAAGTGTCTTAAAGGTGATCAAGAATCTTTTATGGGTTACCATGGTAATTGAAATTTTGTTGTAGGTTACCATGGTGATCAAGAATCTTTTATAGCTTTCCAAAGTAATCAAATGTTTTAAGAGACGCCATGGTGATCAGGTGTTTTTAAAGGGTGATTTATAATCTTTGATTAGTTACCAAGGTTGGTACCAACCTATTAAACCATTGTTTAATAGGTTACCAAGGTGACAAAGAGTATTTTATAGGTTACCATGGTGATCTAAAATCTTTGATAGGTTACCAAGGTAATTAAGTGTTTTACAGATTACCAAGGGAATCAAGAATCTTTTATGGGATTTTTGTGTTACCATGGTAATCAAGTGCTTTGTGAGTCATTTATGGGTTGCCAAGGTGACTGAGAATATTTAATGGGTTACTAAGGCAATCAAGTGTTTTGCAGGTTACCACAGTGACTGAGAATCTTTAATACGTTACCATGGTGATTTAAACTTTTTGATAGGTTGCCAAGGAAATGGTTTTATTGGTTACCAAGGAGGTTGAATGCTTTTTATGGGTTACCATGGTGATTTCGAATATTTCATAGGTTGCCAAGGTAAATAAGTGTTTAACAGGTTACCAAGGTGATCAAGAATCTTTTATAGGATTCTAAGGTGTTTGATCATTTTTTTATGTGTTACCATGGTAATCAAGTGTTTTGTAGGTTACCACAGTGATTGAGAAGTTACAATTTTTACTAAAATTTTTGATAGGTTACCAAAGCAATTAGGTGTTTTATAGGTTACCAAGGTGATCAAGAATCTTTTACGGCATACCAAGGTGTTTGATGAATTTGTATGTGTTACCATGGTAATCAGTTGAGAGTTTTTATAGGTTACCATGGTGATTTAGTATTTTTGATAAGTTACCAAGGCAATCAAGAATCTTTGATGGGTTGCCAAGGTAATCAAGAGTATTGTAGGCTAATAAGGTTGTTGAGAATTTTTTTATGGGTTACCATAGTGATTTAGTATTTTTGACAGGTTACCAAGATAATCAAGTATGTCGTAGGTCACCACAGTGATTGAGAGTCTTCAATATGTTACTATGGTGATTTAGAATGTTTGATAGGTTACCAAGATAATTAACTGTTTTACAGGTTACCAAAGTAAACAAATATTTTGCTGGTTACCACAGTGATCAAGGGTCTTTAATAGGTTACCATGGTGATTTAGAATCTTTAATAGGTTACCAAAGTGATCTAGAGTCTTTTGTAGGTTTCAGTGGTGATTTAGAATCTTTGATGGGTTACCATGGTGATCAAGTGTTCTATAGGTTACTAAGGTGATTGAGAGTTTTTTTATGGGTTACCATGGTGATTTAGAATCTTTGATGGGTTACCATGGTAATTAAGTTTTCTGTAGGTTATTAAGGTGGTTGAGAGTTTTTTGGGGTTACCAAGGCAATCAAGTGTTTTGTAGGTTACCATGGTGATGAAGAGTCTATAATAGGTTACCATGGTGATTTACAGGTTTTGATAGCTTACCAAGGTAATCAAGTGTTCTGTGGGTTGCTAACGTGGTTGAGATTTTTTTTTTTCATAGGTTACTATGGTGATTTAGAATCTTTAATAGGTTACCAAGGTAATCAAGTGTTTTGTAGGTTACCAAGGTGATGAAGAGTGTTTTGGAGGTTACCATGGAGAGCGTCAGTACACGCAAGCAGGAAACCAAATTGACTGGAGTCTTGGTGACGACATTCAGGGTAAGTGAGCTGCTGCTTGTAGTGCATAATGTGAAGCTCACAAAGAGCCAACATTTATTTGTGCATATTTTTGTGAATGAAAACATTAGTAAATATCAATATCATTAAAATGAGACGCCACTGATGATCATTTCTTCTCTGTGACTCATAACGCTAAAAGCTCATTCTCTGATTTGGCTCCATGTAATGATTGTTTCTTCTAACGCTCACTCAGATCATGAATGAATGTGAATAAGAGCTCAGATCATTTGATCTGAAAAGTTTGGTTCTTTCCAAGTTTGAGATGTGAAACTTTAGAAACTCATTTAACTTTTCTCTCCAATGAGTTTGGAGTGCAGCGAGTAATGAAACACACCGACACTCAGTTTGACTCTAGACAGAATAAATCAGCTCTCAGACTCAAACTAACCACTAAACCGATGCTGTACGTGAGCTACAGCTGCCCCGAGACCACAAACCACTGCATTCAACTCTGGAGAGACGATGAAATCAATGTGAAGTACAAGTGATATAATGCACTATAAGAAAAAAAATAATAGAAAGCGAAGTTGACATTTCCCTTAACCATAAAACACAACGCAATGCAGTGAATGTGTCATTAAAATATGGGTAAACACCTGTAAAAACGGAAAATTCCTTTATTATTTCTTTTAGAGTTCTAACATCACTGGATTGACCAGTCAGCATCCAGAACCACACAACTAACTGTTTTATATAATTAAGCTGTTGAGTGAATGTTTTTTTCTCATCTGTGTCTCCGTTTCAGCTTTTGGCGGCAGCTCCGGTTCCCGTGTGGGCGTGGTCAGAGCGATGGGCGACAGCTACTTCCTGTCTGCAGATGTGAGCGGGTTCGAGCCTCATGAAGTGGTGCTGCTGGCCTATAATCAGTGTGTGGTTATTCATGCTGAGAAGGTGCGTGTGTGTGTGTGTGTGTGTGTGTGTGTGTGTGTGTGATCTCATGAGATATATTTAGTACAGCATACTCACTGCTATTTTTGGAACACAGTATGCAGTATGCACACTGTGCAGAATATATCATGTATATACATGTGGTATATATATATATATATATAGCTTAAATAGTCTTAAATAGCACAGGTATATTTGTAGCAATAGCAAAAAATACATTGTATGAGTTAAAATCATTAGGATTTTAAGTAAAGATCATGTTCCATGAAGATATTTTGTAAATTTCCCACCGTAAATATATCAAAGCTTAATTTTTGATTAGCAATATGCATTGCTAAGCACTTCATTTGGACAACTTTAAAGGCAATTTTCTCAATATTTAGATTTTTTGGCACCCTCAGATTCCAGATTTTCAAATAATTGTATCTTGGCCAAATATTTTCTTATTTGGAGCACTACAATTTTTCTTACATAATTTTGTGTTTTTGTCATTTTATTTTATTTTATTTTATTTTATTTTATTTTATTTTATTTTATTTTATTTTATTTTATTTTATTTTATTTTATTTTATTTTATTTTATTTTATTTTATTTTATTTTATTTTATTTTATTCATTTGCCAGATGTTTTTATCCAAAGTAATTTTATTTTATTTTATTTTATTTTTTTTTTTTTTAAGTCTATAGTTTGTATTCATTTTTACTTAAATATGTACTTGCAACTAGCCGAAATCATTTTTATGTATTTATTTTAAATATATTATGGTTTTCCCTTTAGTTAAGTGTGAATTTTCTGGTGCTGTCAAACAATTAATTAATTGTAATTAATTGATTAATCACATGGAACAATTTTCAGAATACCCAGTAAAAGCTTGTATTTTATATACGTATATATATATGTATATGTAATTTTTTTTAAAGAAAGTAATATTTTTTTCAACAAGGACACATGACACTGATCAAACTTGCTAGTAAAGACTTTTATAATGTTATAAAAGATTATATTTCAAATAAATGCTGGACTTTTAATTTTCGATTCATCTGCGAATCCTGAAAAATAAAATGTATGATGGTTTCCACAAAAATATTGTACAGCACAACTGTTTTCAACATTGCTAATAATCAGAAATGTTTGTTGAGCAGCAAATCAGCATATTAGAATGATTTCTGAAGGATCATGTGACACTGAAGACTGGCGTAATGATGCTCAAAATTCAACTTTGGTCACAGAAATAAATTACAGTTTAACAGATATTCACATAGAAAACAGCTTTTAAATGTTAAAAATATTTCATAATTTTACTGTATTTTTATTCAAATAAATGCAGCCTGCAAACTGTTGAAGTCTAGTATATGTTGTGCCATTGTCTAGTGTTTCATCACAAGCACTTTCTGTGTCTGGTTTCAGATGGCGGCTGATGGGAGTGTTGCGGGCCGGTTTACCCATAAGTCTGTGCTGCCGGCAGACATGGACCCTTTATCTGTGAGCAGCTCGCTGACCGCAGAGAGGATGTTGATCATCAGCGTCGGACGCAGAAAATCCCCTCCTTCCTCTCTCAAACTCACCTCTGACCTTCCGGGATCTCAACACTCCAGTTGTTATTGTTTTTTTTTTTCTCTCTCTTTGTTTTACCCCGTCCCTTTCATTTTCTTTCCTTTCTGATATTTCTTTCATTATCTCATCTCACTGTTATTTCTGTATTGTATATTTCAGTACTGTAAACACTTCGGCAAGATTGTAACTGTCATGAATGAATGAAGTTTACTGAGTCCAACTCTCGATGCAAAAGAATGATATTGATTTTCTTGAACATGAATGCCTGTTACTGAACCACTGCAGCATGAAAAACTGATCACTTTTTATACCTGAAAGTAAAAGCTTATGCAAGTAAACAATATATTTAGTTTGAAAACTGTAGGACTGTCTTTGAGAAAGCATGAGTTAGAAAGTCAAATTTAATTAAATTCCATGTATTCCAGGGGATTTGATGCTGGTACTTGTCAGATTATATGTTTGTATAAATTTCATACAATAAAATGTTTAAAAAAAATAAATAAATAAAATTTTGCAACTTTTTTTGTGGTTTATGAGCAATTTGACATTTCAAAGAATTTCTCTTTTTAATAAAGAGGGGTAAATTTATAATTCTCATAAATATAAATAAAAAAAAAAAAATATATATATACAAAAAAATAAATAAATAATAAAACCCAGTACAAACATGTTTTTAAAACAAAATTCTTAAATCAAGATACGTTTACTTAAGATGCAAAATGATTTTA
Source organism: Labeo rohita (assembly GCF_022985175.1). NCBI lineage: Eukaryota > Metazoa > Chordata > Actinopteri > Cypriniformes > Cyprinidae > Labeo > Labeo rohita. The sequence continues at coordinate 37,634,666 of NC_066883.1, forward strand.
CGTCTTGATTTCTAAAAAATGTCCCAAAACTAAATGAGTTTTTGTTTTAAACAAAAAATATCTGCTATCTGCTTAAAAAAAAAAAATAATAAAATAAAAAAAAAAAAAAAAAATCTCTTTTTCCCATTAAATTTTGCTGATTTTTCTGAACCCATTGGCAGATACTGTTCCTTGGTTTAAACACAGTAAACTCACATCATTTTGACTTTTTCTTTTTCTTTATATCTCATCTTATTTAAGAATGTTTACATAAGATTTGCAATGTTTCATACAATTTAATATATTAATGACTGATATTATAAACTTTCATTATGATTTTTTTTTTCTGATGATATTTTTTTTTGTTGTTTAACAAGATTTAATATCTTGCATAACTTTGCTTCTCATTTTTTTAAAAGAAATTTTAGATATTTGTACTGGAAAGCAAGACAAAAGTAATTAAGTAAATCTTTTTTTTTTTTTTTTTTCAAATCAAGTTCACAAATAATTACAAAGAAATGGCAAGTAACATTAAACATAAAATAGAAAGTAGGAAGACTATGTAATTTAAATTAAATTTAATAATAGTAATAATTTAATTTTAAATTAACTAATGTAGGTTTCATAAATTTGGACTATCCATAAATTTCTGTGAGTTTAATGCTGGTAATTAATGAGATTATATGTTTGTATAAATTTCATAAAATAAAATATTCAAATAAAATTTCTCATCAATATCAATAAATAAATAAATAAATAAATTATATGAATTAAATTAAATTAATTATATAAGTAATCAAATTTTCCCTTTGAATTTAGTTGACCCCACTGGGATATATATCGTTCCTTGTTTTAAACACACAGTAAACGTTTTGTTTTTTTTCCCTAAAAACAAAACAAAACTAAACTAAAAACAAAACAAACAAGGTTTTTGGTATTAGTTTTCTTCTCATGTAATTGTATCTGCATTTAAGAATGTGTAAATATAGAATGATTAGATAAGATGATTTTTTTTTTCTTTGGCAATGTCAAGTTTTATACAATTTAATTTAATGTTAAATAATGACATTAATTATTTTAATTAATCACAAAACAATTCTGTGAATTTTTGTTTAAAACAAGAACATTTTTTTTGTGGAGTTAGAAAAATAAACTTGTTTAATTTTCAAATTAATTAGATTTTTTCCGATGTGTTTTTTATTGTTGTTTTGATGAGACTTAATATCCTGCATCATTTTTCTTTTTAAATTTGTAAAGAAATTTTAGATCCTGGAAAACACCACAAAATACTATGTAATTTTTTTATTTTATTTTATTTTATTTTTTGCAGTGCACATTTCACAACAATTTAAACGTGTATTGAAATATGATATTTAGTCAAATTTATTTTTTGTGGTCGACAAACAAATTTGGTGTAGATACAGTTTTCACTCAGGAAATTACGTAAATTTCACCAATAATTACAAAGAAATAGCAAGTAACACCAAACGTGAAATTAGAAAGTAGAAAGACTAAAATAGTACTCCAATTATTGTTTTGTTTACAATTTCCAAAAGTAATTTTTACAGAGTAATTAGCAGGATTTCTGTACAAAAAGCCTAATTTTAAGGGTTAGGAGAGCGTCTCATTGCAGATCTCTAAGGAGAAACGTAAGTTAATGTGACAGATGGTGTTTCTCGTTTGTATTCGTGTGTGTGAATGAACTGACTCTCGGCTGAAACTCACTCTGGGCTTTATAACCTTCTTACCTCAGCAACAGCCAATCAGAACGAAACAACCCGACCAATCAGAAACCAGCATTACAAAACCACCACCAGAACATATGCTGTTTATGAAACGATGGAGGAGAAAAACACTCTCTGAATGTTTTCATGTTAAAATCTCATTTATCCCAGAGATAGAAAGTTTTTAAACTTAAGTTTTAAACCTTCTTAATTTTTACCATTGGTTTTTACTAATAACTTATAAAGTTATAAACTTATAAACTCGGTCTAGAAGTTAATAAAAACAAAGAACTCGAGTCTAAAACTCTGAGAAATGAAGATTTTACCCTGTAAACTGAAGGTGAGCGTTGAGATTTCTTAAGACTGTCAGTTTCTTACTAGTGTTTTTGTCTTGTTTTCTTCACACATCATACATTTGGAGAAAAGAATACAAACATTTCTTCAGTCATAGATAGTTTTAATTCTGGTTACGAACAAACAAAAAAATGTTATTGCACAAATACATTATCCTCCAACAATACAACAACAATAATATCAAAAATAAAATCATGGTTGATCTACTTTTGCTGATCACATGTAAGATTGTTAATAAATATGATTCTCAGAACAACATATTCTAATACATGAAATGAAATAGACCACGACATATTTAATAAAGCAATAACGATTTTGCTCTTTTGGTCCGTGCGTCTTCCAGTATTAATAAAAAGTCATTTCAGAGAAGATACTGGCACCGTTTTTGGACACAAAACACAAAACATTCTCTGAGATGCAATTAAAACGTTCCCACAACGCAAAGAAAAAAACATCACAACGAGATATTGTCTGAAGTCGTCAAAAAATGACTTGCATGAAATGGAAACAGGAACAAAGGAACAAATAAATGGCAAAAGGAAGAACGTATTTAAGTTAATATGATATTTTAAATATATTAAGATCTGTAAATCTACATGAATCAACAAAAATAAGCCTCTTCTCCAACGGCGAACAGATTAAAGCTTATTGGTCAAATCTGTCAGTTAACAATCAGAATTAAATAAATTCAACTTGGCTCCGATTAAAAACGATCATTTAGAAAATCACAACAAACATTTACAACAGTCAATAAAATACTCAGATTTCACTTTTGTTCTGTTCGGCTGTTGTTCGTAGAAATGCACGAATACGTTTGCAGATGAATCTCACAAAACCCGTCAAAAACACGTCTGTTTCATATTATACCATATATATATATATATATACGACATAATATTTAGCCTCAAGAAAATGCAGATTACTTGTAGGACCATTAAGATTTTTTTTACATAAAAAAACCCCACAATAATATATAAGTATATTTAATTTAAGTATTTTTAATTAAGTATTTATAGTTGCATTTTGAAATTACTTTGAAAATCATAAAATGAAGAAGTAAAAAATTATATTTTGCCTGAAAAACAATGCATTTCACTTTTAGGACCATTTTGCATTACAATTATATTAATATTGAACTTAGATTATTTCTATAAGTTGTTTTGCATTTTTCATTATTTTATATAACTTAACAGTTTTTCAGAATGAGAATTTAAAATATGAAAAAAAAAAAAAAAAAAAAAAATCACAATGCAAAAAAAAAAAAAAAACAAAATCTTCAAATGGCTCAAAATAAATTGTTTTAAAATGGATATTACTTGTAGGACCATTAAGATTTTTTTACATTAAAAAACACAATATATAAGTATTTATAGTTGCATTTTGAAATACTTCTGCAATTTTCATTATTCTTAATGATGAATATCATTTCAATTCAAATTACAAAAACTAATTAAAAGTACATAAAAATACTATAATGTACTTGAAATGAAAAATCAATCATTAGATTAAAAAAAAATCAGAACTTACTTTTTCACTACTTTTAGAGTCATTAATAATATAATGTATTATATTAATAATATAATGTATTTATACGTCATAGTTGTTTTTCTTATTTTTAGCTACTTTGAAAATAATGAAAAATACAACAACAATAAAAATAGATGATTTTCATTTAAATTCTCATTCTAAAAAAAATAATGAAAATTCATATATATTTATGTTATATATAAATTTAAATATAAGTTCATACACCATAGTTGTATGTTTTCTTTTCCCTCATTATTTTCAGAGATGGTTTGCATTTACATTGTTTTGCACGAAATATTTATTATTGAACTTAGATTTTATATATCTATATATCTATATATATATATATATATATATATATATATATATATATATATATATAAAATAAAGAATGAGAATTTAAAAGAAAATCAGCAGGAAAATACTGAAAATGTTAAAAAATACTCATAATATATGCATAGAATATACACTCAAAAAACATTCAGAAAAATGATTGTAATTTGAATTTAGAGGAAAAATAAATCATAATGCAAAAAAAAACAAATCTTAGTGTTCAAATGGCTCAAAATGACTGGTTTTAAATACGAGTAGGACGAGTTTCTGACAAGTTTTGTGAAATTCATCATCAGTCATCATAGACATTTTTAAAAATACAAGAGAAAAAGAAAGAGACAGAAAGAGATTCTACTGTCAGATGTGTGTTTTCCTGCAGCTTTACGCCCAAGTGCTAAAATGATCAAAAAAAGCATCACATTCTCCTCGATCAATAGAAACCAGTGGGAAGGACTGACGTTTGATTTCCCAAAATACATATATATCTATAAAAACGAGTGGTTACTTCAAAGGAAACGTGTTTAAACTCAAAAAAACCCCTCAAAACGTCACCATTAGTTTGTTCATAATTTGACTAATGTCAATTGAGATGTTGTGCTGACCGTGATTGATTTCAGCTAACCGTCCTCAGTGCAAACGTGCAAAAAACAAAGGTGCCGAATCGTTCAAAAAGGCACGTTAGTGTCAATCCCAACAGAGAAAGCGCTAAAAAGTGCACATCCTTACATAAGAGTCTGCGTGGGCGAGATTCGCTTCATCTGACATTGACCAGATAACATACGAGTGGTTTGGCTTCAAACGCCGCCGGAATCTCGTGTTGGAGATTCAACAAGAGGAAAAAAAAAGTCTGAAAGAGTTTTGAAAAACACTGCGCTGAACAGAAAAATCACTCCCACTCCGTCTCATTCTCTTCATCGCTCTGTTCTCTCTGCCACCTACTGCGTCCGCCTACAGATCCGCTTTATATAGAGAGGAATCTAATGCCCACCTGACAAAATAATATAAAAAACACAGATGAAGAGCTCGGAAAAACGGGTAAGGTAAAAGGTAAAGAAGTGCGAGGGGAAAAAAGCTGAATTGTTAGAAATAAATTCAGGATAGCTGCGTGAAAGGACATAATTGCAAGAAGTCGTAATTGCGATAAATTAAATTGCGAAAAAGTAATAACTGAAAGAAGAAGAGTCATACTGGTGAGAAATAAAATCAATAGCTGCAAGACAATTTCAGAATAGCAAGAACACAAACAAAGTTCTAATTGCAAGAAGAAAGTCAACTGAAGAAGAAAAAAAATCAGAAGAAAAAGTCATAAAATCATAATAAAAAAAAAAAAAAAATCATAATTGCGAGAAATGTCAATGGCAAGAAAAAATTCATATTATGAGAAAAGTCATAATTGCTGGAAAAAAGTCATAATTGTTAAAAAAAAAAAAGTCAATTTTCAGAAAAAAGTCATAAATGCACAATTCATAATTGCAAAAAAAGTCATAATTGCTGAAAAAGTTGTAATTGTGAGAAGTCATAATTGTAAAAAAAAAAAAAAAAAAAAAAAAAAAAAAAAAGTCAATTGCGAGAAGAAAAGTCATAATTGAAAAAGCCAATTTTCAGAAAGAAGTTGTACATATGGAAAAAGTCATAATTGCGAAAAAAGTCATAATTGTGAAAAAATCAATTGAAAAAGTCAATTTTTTGAAAAAAAAAAAAAAAATAAATCATACATACGGAAAAAATCATAATTGCAAAAAAGGTCACGATTCCTGGAAAAGTCATCATTGTGCGAAGAAAAGTCATAATAACAAAAAAGTCAACTGAAAAGACAAAAGAGAAAAAAGTCGTACATACGAAAAAAATTAAATTGCCAAAAAAATTCATAATTGCTGGAAGTGTCATATTGTAATAAATTAAATATTTGTCCTTGTTTAAATTAAATATTAAACACATATTGTGAGAAAAGTCGTAATTGTGAAAAACAAAATCATGATTACAAAAAAGCCCATTCAAAAAGTACATTTTCAGAAAAAGTCGTACATACGAAAAAGTCAACTGCAAAAAAAAAAATGCTGGAAAAGTCGTACATACGAAAAAAGTCTTAATTGCGAAAAAAGTTGATTGAAAAAAAAATAAAAAATCATAACTCCTGGAAAAGTCAAAATTGCGAAAAAAAAGTCATGATTATGAAAAAAAAAAAGGTCAACTGAAAAAGTTCATTTTTAGAAAAAGCGGTACATGCAAAAAAAGTCAATTGCGAAAAAATCAATTACAAAAAAAGTCAATTGTAATCAGAAAAAAGTTGTACATATGAAAAGTCATAATTGCGAAAAAAGTCATAATTATGAAAAAAATCAATTGAAAGTAAATTTTCAGAAAAAAGTCGTACATATGAAAAAAGTCATAATGGAAAAAACAAAAAAAAGAAGTCAATCGAAAAAGTCAATTTTCAGAAAAAAAGTTGTAGATACGAAAAAAGTCATCATTGCAGAAAAGTCATAACTGCAAAAAAAGGTTAGAATTAAGAAAAAAAGTCAATTGAAAAGTAGATTTTCAGAAAAAGGTCGTACATACGAAAAAAAAAAGTCATAATTGTGAACAAAAAAACAGTCAACTGTAAGAATAGCTGTAATTTCGAGAAGTAACATCATAATTGAAAAAAAAAAAAAAAAACTATTGGAAGAAAGCAAGAGAAGGGTCAATAATAAGGAAGAAGGCATTACTGCATGGGGGGAAAAAATCTGAATAGTGAGAAAAGTCAATTGTGAGAAAAAAAGACATAACTGCAAGAAAAAGGACATAATTGCGAGAAAAAAAAACTAGCGAGCAATAAACTCCCCAATATAAAGACCACACGAGACACCAGATGAAGCATCAAACGGAGCTTGCGCATCACACTTCTTAAAAAGTGAAAATGGGAATGAAATCAAGAATAAAATGATCTGTCTCTTTCTGCAACAAACACACATATAAACACACACACACACAAATATACACACGCACTCCAGGAGCCTTGACATGGAAAAAAGGACAAAGTCCAGATAGTCCCTGATTCTCCAAAAGGGGAAGTGAATTAGTGTGGGAAGTAAAGACGGGAAGAGCTGACCGCGAGCCGGGGGATTTTTGGATGCGCGAAACAGTCTGTGCGTCGGCCGCGGGTCACTGCGACTTGTCGTCCGAGTCGGAGGTGTTGGGTTGGTGTTCTCTGGGAATGCTGAGGCTGGTGTGACGATCCCACAGTTTGTGGAGTTCGGTGGCTTCGCTTTCGCTGCTGGTGCCGCTGGTGCCGCTGTCTCTGAAACTGGCCAGCGGCGGACGAACCTTCACACCCTTCACCGTCATCGAGCCCTCGATGGCTTTACGCAGCTGCAGCACAAACGACACATTAAACTCATCCGTTTACAAACGATTTCCATTTCAAATAAATGAAGCACAACTTTTTTCAACATTGATAATAATCAGAAATGTATCAAAGCTCGTTTCTGCCAAGGAATTAAAAACATCAACAAAAAATTTTATTTCTATACTTTTGTTCTCAGAATTGCAAGTTTGTATCTTAGAACTGAATTAAAAATTGCAATAACACTTTTCTTCTCAGAACTCAAAATTATTTTTTTCTTTCATCTCACAATTCTGACTTTTGTCCTCAAAAAAAAAAAATGGAAAAAAGTCAGATTTGTGAAATTATAAAAAGTCATAACTGGAAGAAAAAAACTGATTGCAGTCACAATTGTGAAGAAAAATTCAAAACTGCAAGAAAAATTTGTGATTGCAACGAGTCAATTGCAAGAAAATGAAAAACTACGAGAGTCATGATTGCGAGAAAAAGTCATAATTGCATTAAGTCATAATTGCAAGAAAAAATGCCATGTTTGTGAGAAAAATCATAATTGCAATGAAAATAATAATTGCAAGGAAAAAAAGTCATATTTGTGAGAAAAGTCATAATTGCAATGAAATCATTACAAGAAGAAAAGTCATTGATGAGAAGTCATAATTACAAGAAAAACATCATAACTGAGAAAAGTCAATTATAAGAAAAAAGTAATTGCAAAAAAAGTCATAATTGCAAAAAAGTCATAAATGCAAGATACAAATAATTGCAAGAAAAAAATAATTGCAAAAAAGTCATAATTGCAAGAAAAGTCAATTGCAAGAAAAAAGTCATAATTACAAGAAAAACATAATTGTGAGAAAAGTCAATTATAAGAAAAAAGTCATAATTGCAAAAATTCATAATTGCAAAAAAAGTCATAATTGCAAGAAAAAGTCATAATTGAAAGAAAAAAAAAATGCAAAAGTGTCATAATTGCAAAAAATAAAAAAATAAATAATTGCAAGAAAAAAAGTCAATTGCAAAAACGTAATACTTGCAAAAAAGTCATAATTGCAAAAAAATAACAATAATAATAATAGCAAGAAAAAAGTCATAATTGCAAAAAAAAGTCATAATTGCAAGAAATTCATAACTGTGAGAAAAGTCAATTATAAGAAAAAAGCCATAATTTCCAAAAAAAATCAAAATTGCAAGAAAGTCATAATTGAAAGAAAAAAAGTAATGTTTGTGAGAAGTCATAATTGCAATGAAAATCATAATTGCAAGAAAAAGTCATAATTGTAAGAAAAAAGGTCATATTTATGAAAAAAGTCATAACTGCGAGTAAAAAGTGCAATGTGAGGAAAACCATAATTTTGAGGAAGAAAGCCCAGAATTGTGAAATATAAAAATTGTAATTGCAAGAAATCAGCAATCAATAATTGTTTAACAGATATTCATGTAGACAATGAAATTGTAATAATATTTCACAGTTTGTCACTGATTTGTGTGATTAGCAAACTCTCACCTCTCTTAGCGAAACGACTCCGATAAGTCTCCCGATGCTGGTGACGTAAGCGTGATCCAAACCCAACAGAGAGAAGATGGTGTGAGTCTGTCAGAGAAACAGAAAGAATCATCATGCAAACAAATATAGAAGTAAAATAAGTAGTACAATACACGTCATAATATTAATAACACACAAACGGTAGTGCTGTCATGCACCAAAAACATTCAGTGTTGTTTTTCAAGACACTTTTTAACAATGTAAGTTGGAAAAGCATACATTTTAAACTACATTGTGACCACACACATGCACACATACACACATGCATAAATCAGTGTGTGTGTGTGGATGGAGACATAATGAGTGCACATACTAGTGTAGAAATGTGTAGGTGTGGGAGGAGGATGAATGGACCGCATTAAGCACATTTACAGCTGCAGGCAGGAGACGTGTGTGTGTGTGTGTGTGTGTACCACTGCAGAGCGGGTCTTAATGAACACTTCTGTGCTCTTGCCACAAGTGAGTTTGGAAATGCAGACGATAAATCCAGTGTCAGCAATATATATGTGTATGTGTGTGTGTGTAGAACCCTTTAATATAAAATGTCAAGAGAGTTTCTATTGGTATATATCCTTACACACACTCTCTCACCTTGTGCAGTGAAGTGCGCTCCACCAGCTGGAAGGGGGCGGGGTCAATCTTGCAGTTGTTGAAGTTCACCTGCTCGTCAAGCTGTTGCTCCTCCCACTCCTCAATCTGTATTCACAGCCACAGGTGCTTTATTGACTTCATGTACTTGTCATTTATACGTTTTATTGCTTAATATCATCCGTTTGATATTTCTTTGTTAGTTAGAAATGTCTTCTTTTTTTACTCATTAACTTTTTACATATTTGTAAAATTTGGTTTGTTAGGATAGGATGATTTTTGGCCGAGATACTTTATAATAATATAATAAAAGAACAAATACACTGTTTTATTCTTAATTTATGAAGCTTTGCACAATTAATTTTTTTGATTATAAACATCGTAAATCTACAAAAAAAAAAAAAAAAAAAAAAAAAAAAAAAAAAAATATATATATATATATATATATATATATATATACACACACACACACACACACACACACACACACACATATATATATATATATATATATATATATATACATATATATATAATGACCTTTTTTATTATCAGTCTGTAATAGTAATAGAAAATATTTAAAAATATATATTTTTAAATTATTTTCAATGGGAAAAAAATTGATCATAATTATTGCATAAATATTAATTAGTACCATGAAATTCTCTCAAAATACAAGTAATTATGTCCAAAATCAATTAGACAATTTATAGGCCTTTTATATAGAGCTATATGGGCTAAACCATGGAAGTGCAGATGTTTTTCTTATTTTACTCCCACCAGATGACACTAATCTGGTTTTAAAAACTGGATTTTTTAAGGCATTGTCTCTATTTTAACACGAAATACTGCCATAATCGTGCCAAAATGTTTTAAAAAATATCTTTTTCTATTATTTTCAATGGAAAAAAAATTGATCAAAATTACTGCATAAATATTAATTATTACCGTGAAATTCTCTCAAAATACAAAAGGAAAAAGAAAAAATATTATTAAACAAAAATATGTTACATTGATTTTACTAGGAGGAAAAAAAAAAAAGTTACATTTTAGGTGTCCGGTCACTTTTGACCGTGAAGACCACAAGTGTGACTCCCAAATAAGGAGCACCAGTGTGTTATGAGAGGTTTTCACTATTACAGCCGCTGTGTGCTCACCTCGCCAAGAGTCTAAATATATATCCAAAACCATAACTTAATAAAAATAAGTAATTATGCCCAAAAACAATTAGAGAATTTATAGGCCTTTTATATAGAGCTAAATGGGCTAAACCATAGAATTTCAGATGTTTTTCTTATTTTAGTCCCACCAGATGACACTAATCTGGCTTTAAAAATTGGATTTTTAAGGCATTGTTTCTATTTTAACATGAAATACTGCCACAATCAAAAAGTAATAGAAAATATTATTAAAAAAAAATTTTTTTTTGTATTATTTTCAATGAAAAAAAAAGGATCATAACTACTGCATAAATATTAATTAGTACCGTGAAATTCTCTCAAAATACAAAAGGAAAAAGAAAAAATATTATTAAACAAAAATATGTTACATTGATTTTACTAGGGGAAAAAAAAAAAGTTACATTTTAGGTGTCCGGGCACTTTTGACCGTGAAGACCACAAGTGCGACTCCCAAATAAGAATCAGGGTTTATGAGAGGTTTTCACTATTACAGCTGCTGTGTGCTCACCTCACCAAGAGTCATGTCATCTTCTGCGTCTGTGTTTGAGAATGTCTAAATATATATCCAACCCCACAACTTATGTCTAAAACAATTAAGACAATTTACAGGCCTTTTATGTAGAGCTATATAGGCTAAACCATGGAATTGCAGATGTTTTTCTTATTTTACTTCCACCAGATGACACTAATCTGGCTTAAAAACTGGATTTTAAAGACATTGTCTCTATTTTAACATGAAATACTGCTATAATCAAAAAGTAATAGAAAATATTTAAAAAAAAAATTTTTGTATTATTTTCAATGGAAAAAATGGATCATAATTACTGCATAAATATTAATCAGTACCATGAAATTCTCTCAAAATACAAAAGAAAGAAGAAAAAATATTATTAAATATTATTATAAAATATTATTAACCGTTAACCGTACATTGACCGTGACCTTTACACTTTTGACCGTGAAGACCACAAGTGTGACTCCCAAATAAGGAGCACCAGTGTGTTATGAGAGGTTTTCACTATTACAGCCGCTGTGTGCTCACCTCGCCAAGAGTCATGTCATCCTCTGCGTCTGGATCCTCCTGAAACACACACACACACGCACACACACTCAAAGTGAAACTCCTGCGCCGTCACTCAGAAAAAACGCTTTGCAGTAACATTACATAAGAAACATGGCAAGCCTGAATACAAAACCCCGGCCTAAATAGACTGTGAACAGAGAATTTACAGTTTCTCTTTGTCCTTTTCCTGTGTGATTTGGTTGGAGTGTAATATACGAGTGTGTGTTGGTGATTTGTAATGCTAATACGTTGTGTCATCTGATCGATATCTGCGAGCGCGGCTTTGGCAGTCGACCGATTCGAGTTCCTCTTCCTCCCTCTTCATCTCTTTCAGGCTAAATTTAATCGATGAGATCAGCCTGCAGTTGCACTTTTCTCCGCACAAGTATATCACACACACACACAGATATTGGCGTATAAATCTTTGCAGCACTCTCTACGCATTAATAAAACATCCATCCATTAGTGCTGGTTTCTGTAGAAATGTGAGCGTAATGTAATGAGCAGACAGACGGCCTGCGGGTCTTGCTCTCACACCACGCTCAAACCATTTACTGCTCCACTACCTGAGAAAGAGACAGAGACGCCGTCATGATGTGCGGTGTGCATGGTGTGAGTGTTTTTATGGGCGTTAGGTGTGTTTGACAATCATGAAAGATTTTGGAAAAATGAGAAAGGTCTGCAACGTGTTGCTTTGGACTGAAACAAGTGGAAAAATTTCGCTTTTTTTTTTTCAGTCAACAAAATGAGGAAACAAAGTAGCAAAAACCATACAATGTTAACAAATGTAAACGTATTGTAAAATTTCCTGAAATCTATTTACGAAAACACATTTAACTTAAAAATAGGTATAATATAATACATCTAATCTAATCCAATTTTTAAATAAAAAAATAAAATGTTAAAAAATAAAAATGAAAATTATTTTAAAACAAAATATAAAAACATTTCCACAGTTTTCTCTTGTTGAATTAATTAAAAAATCTTTTTTTTTTTTTTTTTTTGGTTATTATACAAATTGTTGGCACAAAACAACAAAGAAAAAAATGTGCACACTTTTCTCTCTTTTTTTATATTTTCAAATATACATAATTCAGTCCTGTTTGCCAACAAAATTACGAAACAAAGTAGCAAAAACCATATAACGTTAACTAATGTAGTCAACTAATGTTAACAAATGGAAACTTATTGTAAAGTTTTCCTGAAATGTATTTATGAAAACACTTTTAACTTAAAAATAAGTACAATATAATAAATCAAAATTTTAAATAATAATAATAATAATAAAAAAAAACTAATATTTAAAAACAAAACTTTGGGGAAAAAATTGCATTGCTTTCTCTTTTTAAATTAATTGATAAAAATTAAATGATTACTTTTATACGTTATTATAAAAATTGGTGGTGCAAAACAACAACTCTTTTTAAAAATATTTTCAAGCATACATATTGTAATTCGGTCCTTTTTGTCAACAAAATAAGGAATCAAATTAGCGAAACCATAACCACAGAAATCTATTTATGAAGACACTTTTAACTTAAAAATAAGTATAAAAAAATAATTCTATTCTAATTTTTTAATTAAAAAAATTAAATAAAAAAGTAAAATATTTAAAAACAAACCAACTGAAAAACTTTGCATAGTTTTCTCTTTTTAAATTAACTATTTTTTTTTAATCTATTATAATATTTATAGGTTATTTTACAAATTGGTGGTGCAAAACTTGCACACTTTTATCTTTTTTAAAATATTTTCAAACACACATATTGTAATTCAGTCCTTTTTTCCAACAAAATAAGGAATCAAAGTAGCAAAAACCATATAATGTTAACTAATGTAGTCAACTAATGTTAACAAATGGAAACTTATTGTACATTTTCCTGAAATTTATTTATGAAAACACTTTTAACTTAAAAATAAGTGTAATATAATACATCTAATCTCATCTTTAAATAAAAAATAAAATGTAAAAAATGCAAAATATTTTAAAACAAAACAATTATTTTTTTTAATTATGTTTTTATATATTATATTTTTATATATTACATATATATTTTTTATATTTTATATATATATATATATATATATATATATTATCTAATCTAATAAAAAAAATTAAAACAAAACAATTAAAAAAAATAGACAGCTTTTTCCTTTTAATTAATTAATAATTTTTTTTAATCATAATTTTTTTTTAGGTTATTATACAAATTGTTGGTGCAAAACAACAAATAAAACATTTGCACACTTCTCTCTTTAAAATATTAAAATATTTTCAAACATGCATAATTTAGTTCTTTTAGCCAAAAAAAAAAAAAGAAAAAAAAAAGAAAAGTAGCAAACCAACTAATTTTAACAAACGGAACCGTTTTGTAAAGTTTTACAGAAATCTATTTATGAAAACACTTTTAACTTAAAATATGTATAATAATATAATAACATAATATTGTTAAAAATTAATTAATAAAAAAATAATAAAAAGAGAAAGCTATGCAAATATTTCAGTTTTTTGCATTTTTTTGCATTTCAATAATAAATATATTAAATTAATATTATATTATATTATATTATATACATCACTATTGAAATTGATGGTACAAAAGGACAAATTTGCACACCTTTCTCTTTTTGAAATATTTTTAAACATACATAATTGGGTCATTTTTAACAACAAAATTAAATAATTACATTTAAAATGGAAAAAAATAAAGCCGTGCATTTTTTTCAAGTTGTTTTGCACTGTCCATTTCCATAATAGTAAGTGCAAAAAATTGCATGCTGTTCTCTCTTTTTTAATTTTAAAACATACATAATTTAGTCATTTTTGACAGTAAAATCAGCATGAACCGTATAACACAGATTAGCGCTGCTGTCGTAGATGAAGGTTGAGGTTTATCATTATGTAGCCATTATGCTGTTCTTTTTAAGTACGCAAATGTATTTCCATAGCAACTGTGTGACATCACGACCGACACTAGTTCAGTTTCACAAAAACATTTGCACAAACATTTACTCAAGATGTGGGTCATTCAACAGCTCCGACTGACGCTAGAAATGAACATCATCCACACACAATCCTGCCTCCGTTAGCCACTGCATTAACTAACATTACATAACAATGAGCAATGCATCTTTACAGTGTTTATTCATGTCTGTTAATGTTAATAAAAAATACAACTGTTCATTGTTAGTTCACAGCTCAGATCCATTAAATCATTTTAGCAGATATTATACCTTTGATTTTAATAATTTATTAGTAAACATCGAAACTGAAACATTAACTAAGATTATTAAATGCTTTAGAATAATTTTGTATTGTTAGTTCGTGTTAACTAATATAGTTAATTAATGGTAACAAAATGGAACATTATTATAAAGTACTGATGAAAACACTTTTCACTTTTCACTTAAAACTAAGTATAATATAATATTAAATAATACAATAATAATATTAAGTAATATAAAAAATAATATAATATAAAGTAATATAAAGTAATATAATATAATATAATTTAAAGTAATATAATATAATATAATATAATATAAAATAATATAACATAATATAATATAAAATAATATAATAAAATTTAAAGTAATAAAAAATAATATAAAATAAAATAATATAATATAATATAATATAATATAAAATAATATAACGTAATACAAAATATTATAGTATAAAGTAATATAATATAATATATAAAGTAATATAATATAAAATAATATAATAAAATTTAAAGTAATAAAAAAATAATATAAAGTAATATTATATAATATAATATAATATAAAATAATACAATATAATATAATATAATACAAAATAATATAACGTAATATAAAATATTATAGTATAAAGTAATATAACACAATATAATATATAAAGTAATATAATATAAAGTAATATAAAATATAATATAACATAATACATAAAGTAATATAATATATTATAATAAATTATCATATAATATAATATAATATATAACAACATAATAATAATAAAAACAGAAAAGGGTCACATTGTTAAATAAATAAATAAATAATATACATCAAATATAATGAAATAAAACATGCCTAAATAATATATCACAGGTTTAATGTATGATTAAAAAGTGTAATTTCTTTTAATTTTAAGGTGCTAATGTTGAAATAAGTTTAATGTGTGTTATGATTAATTAATATTTAATATTTTGCTACTCAAATCAAATCAAATATAAAATGAACCCATTAAAAATATATATTATACAAAATAATCTTTAAAGCAAAAGCACTTTGACACCTTTAATCTATTATGAAGACCTAAGAAAACCGTTACAACCACAACTGACTTTAATTGCATGGACAAAAAAAACAACAAAAAACATGTCATACAGGTTTGGAGTGACATAAAGGTGAGTAAATGATGAAAAAATGATTATTTTAGGTGAATTATCCTTTATAGTTTAATATCTAAACTCTACAGCAGGACTGTGCTTTACATGAAGTGAGCAAGACGAGTGTTATGAGACGCAATCATTTACTGGCTCCGCCCACTGCTCATGCAACACGCACTGATTGGCCAGTTCTGATGTCATGCTGATGATTGACAGCTACGCATGCTTGGTCGCCTCCCACGTTCCTGCTAGATTATACCATTTCTGACCTTTGAACCTTCACTCTGGTGCAGACCGATCAAAACAATGATGTGAGTTTAATGTTTACCACAATAAAAAAATCAGAGTGTTTTGGAATGTGGTAAAATCTCTATTTGCGGTTCAGCAGGTCAAAGGTCAGAAGCAGGCACGAGAAAGGCGTTCATGATAAGATGATGACAGATGATGACGCGATGATTTGACGAGCCCGTGATTTATCGCGCCTCTTACCAAGACCGAAATCCTGACGCGTTTGGGCGGCCTGAAGTCTGGAGCGACTGTGTGCTCCACGTTATTATTCTTCCACAGGTGAAAAATGGAGGGAAAACATAATATAGACACCAAAAAAACTTCAAATGATAACCCTCATACAAACATAAAAGTGTGTGTGTGTGAGAGAGAGTCCCACCTCCATTGCATCAGTCTGAGGTCGAGCACATAACAGATTCTTTAAGCCAATGCCAGAATCATGAGGACCTAAAAACAAATAACACTCACAATTAATATAATATAATATAATATATAATATAATATAGAAAAAAAGAAGGAAAAAAGGTTTTAAAGTACCATTTCCATGGTTAAAAAAAAAAAATAATAATACATAAAAAAAATAAAATATTTGTAAAAAATAATAATAAAAAAAAAACATCACTGTAGGTTTAATGTAAGTTTGAATTAATTTTTATTTTTAGGCTCTAATGACAACTCATGAGGACAGTGTGTTCTGTGTGTTTTCTGTGTTTGTACCTACCTAAGCATATTCTGGGGCAAAATTTGTACTAACAAGTAAGCTAAACTAGACAAAAATAACCCACAAAATTATTTTGTGTAAGACCTCATTTCTAAAAAAAATAATAAATAAAAAAAAAAAAAAAAAAAAAAAGTAAATTAAAAAAAGTTAAAAATAAAAAGGAAAGCAAAAAATAATACAACAAAATAATAAATATAAAAACGAAAAATAGATTTTTTTTTTATTGCAAGACAGAAAGTTTTCTGCTGGAATCAGCTTTTTAAAAATACTTTTTAAAGTACATATTTTAGGGACAAATTTGTACCAAGAAGTGAGTTAAACCTAACAAAAATCACCCAAAAACTAATTCTTTGTACATTCCTCATTTCCAAAAAAATAAAATAAAATAAAATAAATACATGATAGTAATAATAATTAAAAAACACAGTTTAAAAAAAAAAAAATAAATAAAAAAATAAAAAATAAAAAGTAAAAATAATACAAAAACAAAATAATAAATATAAAAACAAAAAATAGTTTTTTCTTCTTCTTCTTTTTTTTTTTAATTGCAAGAAAGAAAGTTTTCAGCTGTTTAAAACTGCTTTTAGGGACAAACTTGTACCAAGAAGTGAGGTAAACCTAATAAAAATCACCCAAAACCGAATTCTGTGTACATTCCTCATTTCCAAAAAAAATAAAAAAATAATAAATAAGTAAATAAAATAAATAAATTACAGTAATATAATTACGAAAACATAGTTAAAAAAAAAGAGAGACAAAAAATAGACAAAAAAATAAATAAATAAATAAATAAAAAGTAAAAATAATACAATAAAATAATAAATATAAAAACAAAAATAGTAAATACATTTTTTAAATTGCTAGGCAGAAAGTTTTCTGCTATAATCAGTTGTTTAAAGCTACTTAAACATATTTTTGGGTCAAATTTGTCACAAGAAGTGAGGTAAACCTAACAACAACAACAACAAAAAAATCACCCCAAAACTAATTTTGTGTATGTCCTTATTTCTTTAAAAAAAAAAAAAAAAATATATATATATATATATATATATATATATATATATATATATATATATATACACATATACACACACACACACATATATATATATATATATATATATATATATATATATAAATAATAATAACAACAATAACAATAGGAAAAAAAAACACAAACAAGAGAGAGAGAGAGAGAGAGAAAAAAAAAAGACAATTTACAAAAAAATAAAAAATTAAAGGAAAGTAAAATACAATAAAATAATAAATATAAAAACCAAAACAGCAAAGCAGCAAATAAAAAATAAATAAATAAAAACAAACAAACAAAAAAAAAGCATACAGAAAAAATAGAAAAAATAAGAAGTGAAAAATGAAAAGGAAAGTAAAAATAATAAATGAAAAGAATAAACAATAAAATAATAAATATAAAAACCAAAACAGCAAATACATTTTTATAATCGCAAGGCAGAAGGTTTTCTGCTAGAATCAGCTATTTGAAACTATCTGTATATAAAAACAACAGAAGTCTATGCAATGTCCACATTTAGACGGATAAATAAAATGTGTGTGACATTACTTGTTGGGATCTCGATGTTTTTCTCGGCGACAGACGTCCTCTTCAGCGCAGGTTTCAGAGGTTTGGGAGAGATCGGACGGGCCGGTGTGAACGACGACTCCTCTGTGGAGATCTACACGCACAAACATTCAAGATCACGTCTCAAAAACTGAGAAAAAGTCTGAAAAAGTAAGATCAGAGAGTCCAGTAAATGCCTTCTGACCTGGAAGCGAACCTCGAGGTTGACCTTTTGACTCCCCTCCTCGCTGCTGGGAGTGCTGACCACGGACACGCGCTTCCTCTCGGCCTCCGCGCGCTCACGTATGAACTCCAGCCGCCGCGCGCGACCCAGATGCTGCGTGAGGATCGCCTGCAACTGAGCGCGCTCAATAGAGCCCAGCAGGATCATCGACTCTACAGATGACAGAAATTAATACTTTAATTCAACAACAACACGTTAAACTGATCAAAAGTGACTGTAAAGACCTTTAGAATGTTACAGAAGATAAAGAAATGCTGTTCTTTTGAACTTTCTATTCATCTGTGAATCCTGAAAAATAAAATGCATGAATACTTCCACAAAAATATTGTGCAGCACAACTGTTTTCAACATTGCTAATAATCATAAATGTTTGTTGAGCAGCAGATCAGCATATTAGAATGATTTCTGAAGGATCATGTGACACTGAAGACTGGAGTAATGATGCTGAAAATTCAGCTGCGCATCACAGAAATCAATTAGAGTTTAACAGATATTCACATAGAAGACAGCTGTTTTACATTAGAATAATATTTCACAATTTTACTGTACTTTTTTATTAAAATAATCAGAATTTTTTTTCCACATACTGTCCTTTAAAATGCAATCTTTTGTACTTAAATTAAAAATCTTGGAAAAATTATTGAAAATATTTACAATTATTTAAATATAAATATCAA